>NC_133797.1:26429739-26729739 GCF_043250625.1 Sebastes fasciatus
TGCAGATTGCCAACGGCGGATTGTTTGTGGGGGGAAATCAGGATCCCTGCCAACGTCATCCTCTCATCCACCAGTTTATTTATTTATCATCGGGGTTTTTTCTACTCTGACAGCCACACAGCCGTCATCATCGTCACCATCACAGGCTGGGAGGCTGTGGGAAGAAGTCGCCCTGCAGCCGGGGGCTTTGGTCTGGGTCGCCTTTTTAAAGCCTCCATCCACCCCCGAGTGTGTGAAGAAACACCCCGCAGAAGGAGTACTATTCTGGGGGCAGAGGGAACCGCCGGTGAGTGGATGGATGGATGGATGCTCCTCTCTCTCTCTCTCTCTCTCTCTCTCTCTCTCTCTCTCTATTTAACCCCTTATCGTTATAGCTGCTGTTGAAATGTGGTGAACTTGGCCAATAATAAGCATCATATTTCCAGTTCAACCAGTCAAACGTGTTGGTTTATTAACTGTTTTAGCCTGTGGGCCATTATTAATAGCATACATACTTTGCAAAGGGATGTTTTTTGATATTTAACGTGAGTATTTTTCAGTTAATTTGGGACCGTTGCTATGTCATTTTGTAGCTAAGGTGGAACGTTAGCTAGCTAGGTAACGCTGCTAGTAGTGATGTGTCGATCACGGACGAATCGACTCTTTGAGCCGGCTCTTGTAATTGAAAGATAATGGTACGTGTCCACAGGGGCGTTTTTTTATCGCGAGGGGACGCGACACTTCCCAACATTGGACGCTTGGTTAGCTGTCACTAGACATAGGCTGTCCCCACCTGATTGGACGAAACGCTTTCACTCCATGGGTTGTTGCTCTCAGCTTTCAAACCGGAAACAGTATGGCGGCTCGTTAGGAAACTTTCTTCTCTTATTTCACGAAAATAGTTCACCAAAAGGTGTTTCTGAGAACATTTGAGGCGAGAAATAATCCATGCAGTTTCTGAATCTGTCTTTATTTTGGATCGACAACGTTTATTTTAAATGATTCTCGTGAGTTTCGAGAGGCGGCGAGTCGCGTCAGACGCCCGTGATTTGCATAAAGTAGACTAGCCCTCAACTTTATGCAAATGAGGAGCGGGCGTTGTGACGCTCCGTTTCTCGAATCGCGACACCACGCTACCGGAATGCATTGCGCGGCTGCTTACATAGACAATGAATGGGGAGCGTGGAAAGCACGGAGCCTGTGGACACGTACCATAAGAGCCGGCTCCCGTCTGAGAGCTGTTTTTTTTTTTTTTTTTTTAATTAATTCAAGGCAGAATGATAAGACAATTTTCGCTGCGCCACTGGCACTCCATGCACTGACTGTGACTAAATGTTGTGTTAATGACGTCCGTGCAACCAATCAGGTGATGACAGACAAGGATCAAGCGGCGCGCTGACGGTTTACAGGTACAGAGCAGGAGGGAGAGGAGGAGAGAAAGAGAGAGAGGAGTGCGGTGCAGGAATAGCAGACAAGATGAGTGACAGTCGGAAAAGAGGCAGCATGTACAGATATGGTATTCTGTAAATTATAAGGTTTAGTGTAATTATATTGAATCATTTAAGTGATATATCTGCACACATACTAATCATAGGTCAAAACAGCGTTAAAATTTGGCTGAATTATAAAAAGGCAGAAGTGGTAAAATGAAGAGCCGTTTGGGAGCCGAAAGAGCCGGCTCTTCTTTGGTGAGCTGAGCCAAATGATCTGGCTCACTAAAAAGAGCCGGACTTCCCATCACTAGCTGCTGTAGCTTAGCAGAGCCTACGCCCCTGGTCGTTATAAACAATAACATCACCAACTACTGGGTTAACCAACACATAAAGATGCTCAGATAATGTCAGGTGGACTCATTAAAGGAAGCTCTCATAGTAATGACTGGGTAAAAGTCAGCTTGTCCTTAATCAACGTGACAAAAGCACATTTCTCGCTTGTTATAATCGTGTCAGTGCTTCATGGTGACATGTGTGCAACACACATATAGAGAGCAGCCACCACAGTTTATACTCTCTTTCATCTCAAACAGTGATGACCCTGGTGAAAACGCATGGTAGGGACAACAGTAGGGCTTTTCTCTGTGTTTCCGTCAACACTGACAGCATTGTGTTGTGGGCTGTGTAACACGCATGAGCTACAACACGCTTCTCCTTTTAGTAGTGGGTGTATATAACTGGCAGCATTGCAAGTGTATGTCATCAGGCACAGAAAGAGCTATATGGAGTAGTAGACAATGGGTGTTTATTGTCTCCCAATGTGATCTGCAGACCTGATAGTGGCAGAAATCATATTGTTTGTATGTTTACACTTACTTTACACATTACACTATACATCCTATATACCACTTTATAGACTGCACATATGTACATATTACATTTATTTATTGTACATACTACATGTATTTATTGACAGACTGTACACACTATGTTCACCCATTCACTCTGTATCTTTTATATCTCTATTATTGTTTTTATAATTTTTGTATACCTTTACCTCTCCTGTGTTTCACTCTGTTTGCTAATGTTACTGCTTTGACACCTGAATTTCCCTCCGGGGATTAATAAAGGTTCATCTTATCTTATCTTATCTTATCATATCATATCTTATCTTATGTGGAAGTAGCAGACAAGTAACCAGAGACAATGTTCAACGTCCTCCCCAGAATCAGTCATGTTAATCACAATATAATAATAATAATAATAGTAATAATAATAACTTTATTTTAAGGCTGTCAATCGATTGAAATATTTAATTGCAAATTAATCACAAATTTTTTTTTTTATCTGTTCAAAATGTATCTTAAAGGGAGATTTGTCAAGTATTTAATATTCTTATCAACATAGGAGTGGTTAAATATGCTTGCTTTATGCAAATGTATGTATATATTTATTATTGGAAATCAATTAACAACACAAAACAATGACAAATATTGTCCAGAAACCCCCACAGGTACTGCATTTAGCATAAACAATATGCTCAAATCATAACATGGCAAACTCAAGCCCAACAGGCAACAACAGCTGTCAGTGTGTCAATGTGCTGACTTGACTCTGACTTGCCCCAAACTGCATGTGATTATCATAAAGTAGGCATGTCTGTAAAGGGGAGACTCATGGGTACCCATAGAACCCATTTTCATTCACATATCTTGAGGTCAGAGGTCATGGGACCCACTTGAAAATGGCCATGCCAGTTTTTCCTCACCAAATGGAATCAATTAATTAATTAATTGATTTAACCTCCTTGGCGACAAGCTAGTATGACATAGTTGGTACCACTGGATTCCTTAGGTTTTCTAGTTTCATATGATGTCACTCTAGCTTTAAAACTTCAATTTCAAAATCACAAGTTGCGTTAATGCGTTAAAGACATTTGTGGCGTTAAGTCGAATTTGCTTTGACAGCCCTAGTTCATA
Source organism: Sebastes fasciatus (assembly GCF_043250625.1). Classification (NCBI taxonomy): domain Eukaryota; kingdom Metazoa; phylum Chordata; class Actinopteri; order Perciformes; family Sebastidae; genus Sebastes; species Sebastes fasciatus. Next base: position 26,433,131 of record NC_133797.1, read on the forward strand.
CATTTCTGTATAGTAACTTCTTACTGTGGAAGCAGCAGCTGTCAAACAATGGTACAATGTCCAAAAAAACTTAAGAACTCTTTCTAGCATCTATGGAGAGAATATAAGAGATCACAGTATTGACCAATTTACTCTTCAGCCTTCCTCCTCCTTTGAATTTTATACAAAAGCAAGCAAACACTCTTTATTTTTTCAAAACAGAAGTCACAATATAGAGAGACTACAGATGAAAAACATGAATGAATGCCATACTTTAGTTTAGATGGTACAACCAAGTCCTAAAGGCTTCATCTGAGACAGTATTGGTAGAGATCAGAGATGCTGGGCAATATGTGCATTTGCACTCACCTAATCTTGAGCTAGAGTGGTTAAACTTGCACTGCTTGAACCGGTGCACAAACGTAAATGCTCTCTATTAGTGTCTGCTCTTGTATATAAAACTCTTGTCAGCAGCCTTCAAGCGTTCATGTTTGGAGGCTATCGTGCATTAAAGGCACTCTCATATAGATAAAGGCAGAACAAATGCAGAAAATCAAAACAGGAAAAAATAAGTCAAAAATAAGTCAAAGCAGGCAGCAAACATATATTTTGACAGAAACAGATCTGAGCACTGCAGATCATATTGCCGTGCGCCGATCATATTTGTTGTGTAATTTTAAGTAGGTATTATGTAACAGTTGTAAGGCTTAGGAGAAATAAATATGTGAACACATGAATGCACTATAATACAGAACACTTCATCATCTACAGCTTGTATTACTTTGTGCTGCCAAAGAAGCATCAGGGATCGGTTGATTTGCCTAGTATTACCATTTATCTAGCAATAATAGTAAATCATTTAGCATTTGGTTAAGTCAAATAAGAGACATTTTTCAATGAGACAGTATGAGGCGAACATCTTTATTAAAATAGCTCACCTACCTATGAATAGCTAGTGCAACCTGAAGAGACTTACTGTAAGTAAGTAGACCCTGTGCCTTCATTTACTTATACAGACTGAGTGTTCTTTCAAGGGATCATGTAGGTGCAACAGTTGGGCTTCTGTAACAGCAAAGTACTGCTGATCTTCCTCTGACTTCACTGTTGTAAATTGTTGTTTTGGTATTTAGATGGTTTCTATAAAGGGTCTTTAGATAGTAGGGCTGGTGCGATATACCTATCTCCCTATTCGATACTATTATGATACTTGGGTGCTGATTCTACAAGTATTGCGATTTAATATTAGGATTTATTGCGATTTTTGTTAACTTTTTCAACTCTAGACCATACTGTATGTGTAGTGTTTACCATTTTGGATTTAAATGTGAGGGTGCAGGTCCTATCCACAGGGACCCTCCGCCGTTTTCTACTTTCTCGTCTCAACTTGCTGTGGCCGACTGCGGTTTGTTTTGGTTGACGGATACGGAACGGATATGACGTCATGTCACTCACACTGCAATAATAAAAGCGGTAACTTCCTTCTACCTCCACATAGACGCAAATAAAGCAAATATAGCATTAAAAAATTTATTTCAAAATTCTATAACAAACACTCCTGAGATTAAAGGGATTAGTTATACTAAGATAACTTCGGTGATGGACACTTTGTGAACAACCCAGTGCAAAGCCTAGTAGTCAATGGCCGTATAGGGAGTCATTTCATACTATGTGTTAATACCAGATATGTCATTTTCCAGTTAAGAGGAAATGAGCATTAATTCAGGAATTGTAGGGAACTTACTTGAGGCACGTTGAGGGCAAAGGTTAAATAGTCAAATACCACATTACATTACATAACTGATTTTAGTCAGACTTGTCACTTGTTAAACACGTAGAGCCGGTCCAACACTTTCTAAATAGCCTACACGTTGCTGCAGCATTTGTGACGTGGGTGATCAAGAATCCTCCTTCAGACTACTTCAGACTCCTTCAGTAGCTGCAGTGCTCACATATAATGAAGGTACCATACAGGATGCAGAATTAGTGGGAAAGAACCTAAGGGGATTTTATTCTATGTAACACAATATTGCCTTTAGCTCCTGTTATCGGTGGCTATGTAGCTCGTTGGATTTGTTGTCAAATCATAATAAACAAAAGACCCTTTTGTGTGGTTAATTAGTAGACCAGACTTTCAGTGGTTAACCTTTGTGGAGCATGTATAACCAGCTGAACTTAAAGGTAAACAAGATGCTGTGGCCCAGGTTTATTTCCATGATGATAAGCCTCCACAAAGAATCACTAGTGAAGTCTTTTGGTGAGGACTCCTTTCATTTTGTAAGTAACTTAAACTGTGACACGGTTTGATATCAGGTGGCATCCTTTATGTAGCTAGACTGTGACTAAAAGAAACAAAGACAGGTGGTTTTAATAGGTTGTTGAATCTTCATGTAATTGCAACAAAATATAGATAACGGATTGTTTTTGTTCCCTTTTATGTGGTGAAATTATTTTGATGTATTTACTAAGCAGATGTTTGGATGCCATAGAGTGCTCCAGAGATGACGTATATTTGTTGACCAACCAGGAAGTTAGCATCGCCCTGGGTTCCCTCGGCAAAAAGCCAATGGGATTTTTCCATTGGCTTTTGGATTATTACAGGTCCTTTGTAAAGTTTGTATGTACTGTATATGGGGAACTGTTTTGTTTGTGCTTAATGCAAGCAAAGAGTTGTGCATAAAGCCTGCATGTGCATTAGTTGTTGATCAATACGTGGCCCCCTTCCATGTTATCTTGATGCAGAGCAGGTGATGGCTAGCATTTTGACATTATGTCTTTATGTATTGTGTTACTCTCTAGTTTCTACTAATCCGAATTGTTGTTGCTCTTGGCCTCAAGCACAAGGCACTTGGCCAACTCAAACACATTTCTCAAATAGGTTGTCTAAAGTAATGATCACTGAGAATGAAAATAGGTTCATTGAGTTGGTGTCGATTAGAAAATAAACGATAGAATATTTTAGATTTAGTCATAGTTTGTGAACTTGCATGCTTCGTTATGTCTCAGATATTTGTTTATTTCTTGCAGGTCAGTAGCGGATAACCCCAACAACTGATAGGAGTTGTATTGGGTTCAGGTTGTTTTCATGTTTCAATCTGACTTACTCACCCTCACATGACTACAGGTTTATTTATAGTGCCTGTGACCCTGCACGCTGCACACCGAGGGTCCTGTTTCTCTAAAGTAAGTAGCTGTGACATAGCATAGGATTAAGCTTGTTACAATTTGAATATTATCTTGTTTAGTTCTACTGTTTTAAAAAGGTTATTTTCAACTGAAATATCTCACCACTCTTGATTTAAAGGGGTGTGTAAGTGGGTACTAGACAACCTTAGACAAAAGTCAACAAACAGTTCACAAAAATAGATTAAAATGGGGTAGAAAGTCAAACTTTGACAGTCAAATGGCGACAGTTAAGGAGGTGACGTGGAGCACTGAAAAAATCCTTCCGGAGAAATGTGGCAGTGGATACGGGTCGACAAGAGTGCCAGTATGAGACAGCTGTGTGTGTCAGTTCCTCTTGTTTGTGTCAGCTTGTGTTACTATCAGAGTCCACTGAGGAATGATGGGCTTTAAGGGGAGGGAGAGAGTAAATATAGTAAAGGTCATAACAAACTTTTTTTCATTTTGGTCCCATTTAGATGATTTTAGCTCATGGTTGAACCACTCTTCTTTCCGAGTCAAATCATGAAAAGGTTTAAAGGTTTGTCTTATAACAACCTTACGTTCTCAAACACCAATCTAGAGATTAATTACATGTCACAAAAATACAGATGCTTGTTTAGTTAATTAATTTATCATACAAATCTATGTCTGGTAACAGCCTCACAAATGAAAAGTAGCTTCCTATTCAAAGTTTTATAGAATTTTAAATACTTTTTAGCCAGTTGGTCAGTATGTAAGCAACTTTAAAACTTAAAGGTGCTGAAGACAAAATTCAGAGCATTTCTATTGCCTCCACACGGCTCTCAACATGGTGACGGCTGAGCCGACGGCTCGCAGATAGACTGGACGGGGACAGCAACAAAACTTATTTTGCTGCCCCCTTCCACAACACTATATTGTTTTGCTCCCGTGTCAGTACTCCCTTCTGTTTCTCCAAGCTGGGTGCGCTCCAACCGCCATCTACTGTTAATAATACACCAACTATGGAGAAGTACCTCATACAACCCTGCTTCAAAACACCCAAACTATCCCTTTAATGCTTTCAGTAAAGTCAGATTGCATGTATGGAATGACCAGTCACTGATATGATTAACATAACACTTGTCACTTACATGTATTACAAAAGGCCAATGCCTTCAGCAAACAAACAGCTCGTCACTGAGCATTTGTTGCACTAGAAAATAAGCTTTTAAATGAACACATTTTGTGTAAAAATGTATTCATTTGTATGTATGTACATGTATTATATTTTATATGCCTGCTACGGTTAGATGCATGCTTGTGAATATACTGTGTGTATGTAAGTGTTTGACGGTACATGGAGTGGCATTAGATGTAAATCCAGTCATTGGAATTCAATCAGCAGCCGGCATTAAGTTGACCTTGTCAGCACCATTCAAGTCCTGTACCTCCCACATATCCATAACTGGAGTTATAGTTTCAGCGACCTACTTACTGCAGATCTTGGTCCAACTTTGGAAAAACAAGCTTTTTGTAATGCATATTTTAGGCCTTGATGTGGAAACACAGTTGGCTACCTTCATAAGTAATGGGGTGCGTGATCATCAATATCATCATCTTCATTCCTTTCAGGAAGTAACACTGTCGTACAGTTTAAACAAAGAAAGCGCTCTTTTAAAGCTTCCTACACCCCTCACTGACAGCTGTATCCTAGTCCTGCATTTTGTATGCTTTATAACTGATCTGTTTTTCCTCCCCTCCGCCTGAAAGGATGATTTAACCAGCCCCTCTTGTCATAAAACATTTCAACTAGGAGCAGTTATGTTTTGATGGACGGTCAGATACGTGAATGGTCAGTGCACCAACAACCTCCCCCACTCAAATTGCTGAAAATGTGGTGTGCAAGTTCAGGATCATCTGAATGTGGGCATTGCACTTACCACAGCTAGCACATTTTGAAGAGCCCTTTTGCCTCTGAGGCCCCGGTGTTTGTTGCTGCCCTTTGGCATATTAAGTTTCAGATGTGCAAATCTCATGGCCGGCTGTGGCTGCTAGTGGAAATTTCCACTTCTCATTCGGAGAGCATCTTGTGAATGTGATGTTGTGGGCTGATCGCAAGAAACTACTGAACAGAGCTAAGCTTTTGGGGTTGGGAATTTGATATTTGATAAAACAAGGAAATGAGAAATGTATTAAAGATACATACAGTAAATATCTATATTATAGAGGGCATTTTGGAAAAATACACAAGACAATGGTTCATTTAATGAACCTGTTTTGGTTAAGCATTTGGATACATTTTTCTTGGAAAAAAAACCAACGACAGTATTACTCAGCAGCTTCCTGAAACTTGTTTTTATCCCATGACAAATATGTGAAATATCATGGGTCCAAAGGTCATCATTTGTCCATGTGATGTGACTACTTACTAATGGTTCAGCCACCATAGATTATGAGTAAGGCTTGGGAGGTGGATGGATGGAGGACTGGTGTGTTCATTATGTTTGATTAAGCTCTACAGTCGTCACATTGTATGATGAATTTGTTACGTAATGGCTGAGCAAGGACAAAGGGAGGGTTCTTCGGTCAGATGTTCAAGAATGATCTTGTTGTCTTGGTTGTCTGAAAACAGAGACAGAAATCAGAGGTCAGAGGGTTTTGTTTGGTAAGTCTAAATGTATATAAAACTACCAATATATGGTCGTCTTAATATGGTTTAAAAGATCTTAAAATCATATCAGTTTCACTATACGTCATGTTTTTTAATTGTTTTAAGAAAGTCTGAGTTCTTGTTTGACTTGGCATAGGTCAAAATGAAACTATTTTGTGACCCAATAAGGGGTGACTCATCGGCCTAGTGGAAAAGTTCCTTCAAGATGTTTTTGTGTCTGTGGTCTGGGTTAATAAATACTTTTGTCTAATGATAAAGCTCCGGGTTTCTGTCAGGACAGGTGGGGGGGTGCTGAGCAAAACTTGGAGGAGTGGCTTGTCACTAAAATGAGAATAGCTGGTCCACCTTAAAATAGGGATGTGACGGTGAGGAAATTTTCACACCGGTTAATAAACTTGTGACAACACCGGTGTTACTGATTACACCGGACGTTTTACAAGAAAAGATGACGGTCGATATGTGTAGCGCGCTTACTTTGATCTTTAATGTCAGGTGGTTGTGTGTCAGGCCTCTCCGGTCCAGCTTTGGCTGTGGGGCCGCAGGTTTCCACCCTGCACTGACCACTCCGCAGTGCACACCGGCTATGACCGCTCTGTCCTCCTCATGATGATTACCTCATTAACATTATGGTTCCCTTATTAACATTGGGTTTAAATCTGAAATATTGCCAAATAGGCGCTTTTGCTTTTGTCTGTCAACTCTCTCTCATCCCTCGTGTGGGAAATCTGACTCTTGCTGCTCTGAGCTGAGACTTTGTATGGAGCTGACACATTCACTGTCAGTTTGTAGCGTCCGTCGTCCGACTTTGAATTGATAACACGGCGCTGATGCGCGAAAATGAACTAAATGGGTTTTATTTCTGTAAAAAAAAGCAAAACGACGGTGGTGGCGGTTGGTACGTAACGTAACTGATGCAAGCCTACCTTAAAGTTCAGCCCGCCTTAAGTGAACACGTTAATCTGCAGGTGACAAGAAAGGCAAGGGAACTTGGCTTCGGAGTTGTAGCATTTATTAACCGACAGCCTAAACTGACACACACTGCACTGCTACGTTCACAGCTATAACGTTACTCTCTCTCTTTCTGTCCCTCTATCCTGACCACACACCGACACTCGCTAACATTAAGCACACCTACGCACTGAGTTATTCTTTAAAGGAGTTTGCTACCTGTATAACACATTTTAATTTAAAAAAAAACATCTTAAAAACACATAAATCCTTGATGATTAGGTCCGGCGGTGAGTCAACTTAAGGCCGACGGGCCGCGGCAATACTAGCAATAAAAAACTGTTGGCTGGTTAAACTGTTAACCAGCCAACAGAGGGGATCATGGTAATACCGAGGTGTTGTCTTTGCTTCACTTAGTTCTGGAGGCTAAGAGTTCCCACACATGAAGAACAGCTGCTCATTAAATGTTTAAGGACTGTAAGGAAGCTTCACTAGAAATGAAAACATACTGTCATTTGAAATTCCTTCCGTAAACAGACTCGAGCTTGTATGTTTCTCAATCTCAGGTAGCGGTATGGCCTGTATTAAGTTCACAAAGAGGTGTAGAGTGTTTACAAATATCTGAGGGATGAGTGATTTTTATGTGTGTTGTGTGCCCTGCTTCACTGACTTAATCGTTTATTCTTGCTGACTGGTGAATAGTTTTCTGGATAATTATTTGCGGGCTTCTTGGTGATGCGTAATTGTCTCTTTGTGCATTCATGTGAGTGTGGCTACCTTTCTTGTCCAGATGTTTACGTAGTAGCATATATTTTGGATCATGCACGGTCTTGAAATTACTATTCTATGGCACACTCAGGAGCTCTGACATAAAGATTAGTGGGCTTGTAGTTGTGATTAGTAGACACGCCGCCCTTGGCACATAAAACCACAAGTTTTGTGGCCAGACATTTCTATCTTATCTGGCACTTCAAGGCTTAACTGTTGTTGTGCTTTCTCATAGGTTGTTCACATTCCCCCTCTTTTCTGCTCTTTCTCAGTCTTTCATATCACAGAAGTTGAAAATATAATTTTTTTTCCTGTTCCATCATACCACAGGAAACGGTGCACAATGAATGCGAAGAGTGATTTGCCCACTCACGCTCATGTCCTATGAATACGATGTGCTGTGCGTGGTCTTGTTGCTGGTTATGTAACAGGGTGAGGCCATGTGAAAAATGTCTGAGTGAGAAAGGCAGCTGGTGGCGGATACGGTGGGATGAGGAGAGCAGATGCAACTCACATCTGGCCTTTCCAACCAGAAGACGCTGTTTGTTTCCAAATCATCATACTTCAGTCTGAGTGCTGTTTGGTCTCTCGTATATTGTGAGATGTGTTCTCAATAACATAGCATTTGTAAATGGTATACATCTCTACTTCTGTCGTTGTGCAGTAGAGATAGCTTTGTCAGTGCTGCCTCGCTGTACATTCACATTTTTTGCACAGTTTCATACCCAGTGAAGCGTGTAGGTTTGGCTTTGGTCCCGAGTGGGCCCTTCAGTTTCAAAGAGGGAGAGGGGCAACAAGGTATTTTTAGATGCACAGGAAGCTATTGAGTAACAGGAAGACGAGAAAGTGCCAAGGCTTGACCATGGTTAGTTTTTAATGTCATGGAAGATGTTTACCTGTAAGATTTGTTAAAATTCATGGAAATACAGATGGGTGACAAATTAAATGAAACCCAACATTACATTTCTCAGTAAGCTGGCTGCCTGAAGAGCTTCAATAGGCCTTGGCACAGACTACAAGTCTGTTGAACTCTAGTTTAAAGACTAACCTCCAAAAGGTGTTCCCTCCCTTTGTTTTTTTTGATGATGATGATGGAGAGCACTGTCCAACACATTAGTCCAGAACATTCATACTCATTTATCCATTCTGTCATCCCTTACGGCCTGTATGGAAGTATTTGCACTTATGTTTCTCCACTCACTCATTCAAAGCATTAATATAGCAGCAAACAACTATTTGCTATGTAAAGATATAGAGGAGTAATGGCATCCTGAGCAGAGAATGAAGTCACTCTCCCTCCGTGTGTGTGTTGTAATCCGAGTATCTCTGTGCTTTGTGTACGTAGCCAGTCCGGCCGCAGTCCCAGTGTGTGTGCCCCACTGGCTAGCTAATCGCAGCCGCTCATACGACGGTTACCGCTGATAACGCCGTCCCGACCCACAGCACGGTCGTGGAAGAGTAGCGCCTACCCTCCAACCCCCCAGATTAACTGTCAGCACTGTTGCCGTTGTTTGTGCTGTTAGCACCGTTAGCTGCATTATGTCCATAATCAAAGATATGTTCTGAATTTGGAATTTAGCACTTTATTGGGCTTTCAAATGAAACACGTGAGCTCGTGTTTACAACATGGGAAGTTGTGTACACAATATGCTTGGCTTCAAGTGGTTAAGTCGTGAGAACACCGTTGCTAAGCAACGGCAATAATAACATTACTGTCGGCGTCTAGAAGCTAGCAAGTGGGTAACATAATGCAGGAAATGCAAAGGCATAATGACAGAGGAAAAAGATGAGGCCGTTGGGAATATCAACATTTTCCTCAGACGTATTATACAATTACGGAGAAAAACAATATATGAGTAGTGTTATTATCGCATTAACTTTGACTGCCCCAGTTTAAATCAATAGAATCATTTTTGAATATTTTTTGTCAAATGCTTGATCTCTTTAGTAAGTAACCATGTAATAATAATGTGCAGCGAGCCGGTCTTTATTGAGAAATGAACACCTTCAGGGTGATTCAAGAGCTGCTCACCCTGTCGGGGCTCATTTCACAGTAATGACTGGTTCGCTGCACACTATCACTTAAGTGTTTAGCTGTAACCAACAGTAGCATTTAGCTGTGATACTACCGTCATTTTTAGGCTACGTGGAAGCTGCGGTAGTGGTTGCTGGGAGCTGGGATTTTTCACAACTGTCTAAGAATTATGTAGATTTAAGTGTTGTTTTTTTTTACTTTATGTTGGCTTAAAACTACCTGTAAAGTTGTGTCGGAGTGAATAATACATTTCTCATAACTCCAAGGTGAGATGTAATGAAGAAAAAACACAAGTAATAATGTTGAGTATTTATAAATGTGGAAAAAGCATGAACCCCAATCACAAGACAAAGTAAAACACTGAAGTCGTCTATTTGCCTGGAACCAGGCCAGCCTTGTATAGCTTTTGAAATGTAAATATTTCCATGCAAAATTAATGTCAGTGTCCATGTTTGTATACTCTTTCGTAGCAAGAAGGAGCAGCGGAAATGGCTTTACTAGATTATTTACAAAATATGTTTGGAGAAAACTACTGAGCCTTTCTTCACATTCCTTGATACTGCCTTGATATTGTCTTTACTAACAACTATGTCTACATCGGAAACATGTAGGAGAAAACTCAATGCAGCCTAAGCTGGCAAGTCACTGGAGGTGCATGTCAGCTCTGGTGGCGAGCCACAGCTCACTGAAGCTGATCTGCCAACAAAAAAGTGCTAAAAATATCCACATCTCAATGTAGAACACCTAGGAAGTCGAAGTTGCTCACCTCTGTGGTTGCAGGAGCTGCAGCTGAAAGCTGAAATAACCATGGAAATAATCAGCTATTGGCAAAAGGAGAAGTAGTTTTTTTTCTTTGCTAAACTGTAAGTTATCAATAATTAGTCAAAATCATATAAATGACAGAAGTTATTTCCACCTACTCATTAGAGGCCTTTGTTCCTACTTAATATAGCTACTCTTTAATTAGGAAGGATGTGTTGCTCTCGAATGTCTCCAGAGGTGTTTGTGTTGAAAGCATGTTGCTCCACAGCATGTTTGTATGTTCAGATAAGCAGGCGGAGGTTGTTGTGGCTGTCTAGAGAGAGAGTCAGAGAGTGAAGAGAGGCTTTAGTTTGGCATGTAGCCTTTATGAACTGGAAAAGAAGGGCTATGATCTAAATAAGTCAACAGGAGGCGACCCACTGAAAAGGATCTCAAGGACGGTTATGTCACTTCTCAAGGGCCTGTGTTGCAGGTCTGTACAGACTTTCCTGCTCTTCAGCATGAAGGCGCCACTCGGGTATGTGTGTGCTATATATGTGTGTGTCTACATGAAAATAACAAGATATGATGTAGATATGAGTTGTCTTGCAAGGTCGACATCAGGCCTTCTTTTTTAAAACTAGCCGGAGAGGAAAGTCAGCTTAAAAGTAAATGTAGTAGTTGGCTAGTAGTACGTTACTGTTTCATAGGTTCTATCTCCAGAGGGGCTTGTAGTTTGTGTGAAAGGATCATGTAGCTCTGTCGCATGTTTGTGTGTTCAGATAAAGGAGGGGAGGACGTCTTGGCTGTGTTTGGAGGGAAAGACGTAGAGAGAAGCAGGGCTTGAGATTGGCACGGAGCCTTCAGCTTGGACAAAGGACTGTCAAAATGATGTCATTGCATGATTTATGTACAGCTGATAAAGTTGTTGACAACAGATAGTTAGGTGGCAAAATCAACAGCTAAAATGGCTTTGCTGTTTGGAAATTTTGCTTATGGCCGTGGCCTATTTAATTTGATAACGGTCGGGCTCACCTATAATTTCACTGTCACTATTTAGTAGTAGTGGGAAAAAAATAGATTCACCTATGTATCGCGATTTTTTTACGATCTTGAAATTGTTTTTTTAATGCCAGAATCAATATATTTGCTTAATTTGAGTCTATGCATAGGTAGGAGGAAGTTACCGCTTTTATTGTTGTAGTCTGAGTGACGTGACGTCATATCCGTTCCCTATCCGTCAACCAAAACAAACCGCAGCTGGACGCAACAAGGAAGTAAAAAAGAGAGGACGGTTCGCGTGGATACCACCTGCACCCTCACATTTTAAAATCCAAAGTGGTAAACACTACACATACAGTAAAGTATGGAAACACTTTGGGTTTCACACATTGCCAGGAAAAGCAGAGCTGGACATCACGGCTAAAGCTGCATGCTAACTCTGTCATGGACAGGAAACGTTTTCGTATTGTGGTAACGTGCAGTCAAGCCAGCCGTCACTCTCATCTCCTTGGTCAAGTCAGCCGACGCTACAACTGTAGAGCACCCATATACTGACATTTATGTTAAATGCATTCAAACGGACCCCATGGAGCTGACCATGGATGGATAAAGAGAACAGAGCTGATGGGAGAGCTAACGACGGACTTGGCAAAGTTGGCAGAACGATTATATAGGATTATATTCACCAGAAGTATAAAACATTACATGCCCCTTATAAATTAAAAAGAAAATACCACTAATTTGTGAGGGAAATGTCTTTATTCTTTGATTTTTCGGTTGCTGGAAAAAAATGTAATAAATAATGCCTGACAATGACTGATTTATTTGACTTCAGACAAAGTCTGACAAAGCACATACTTGCTGAAAATCAAACATTCTTACTGTATTAATTTATATATTTTTCAAATTAAAAGTCCCTAGAAGTGTATGATTCAACTTTTTAATAAATCATAATATCGAATCGCAATACTTAAAAATCAAAATACATATGGAACCGGCACCCAAGTATCGTTATAGTATCGAATCGGGAGATAGGTGTATCGCCCCAGCCCTACTATTCAAACTGTCTATGCCCCATCCAAAACATCCTGAAGGCATCCATCCCTTGTTGAAGCTGTTTTCTTTTGCACGGGACAACTAACTAGGATGAAACTCGGGCCTAATCTGGCCTTAGTGACCAAGAACCAATCATCCATTTTCCTCTTCTGCATACCAGTGGCTGCGTATGTTCTGTACAGTGAGAGCTTTTTGTAGTTATGAATAAAAAGTGTACCTGCTGTATTAGCAGTCCTAGTGAGACATTGAAACATATATTGCCTCTGTTTCTTCTAGACGCCGACAGTAGCGTTAATATTTCGGTTGCTTAGCAGCGGTGTTCTCACAACTTAACCACTTGAACGCCAAGCATATCGTGTACACGACTTCCCATGTTGTAAACACAAGCTCACGAGTGTCATTCAAAGGCACCAACTGTCCTTGTGTAAAGCTAGACAGAGGTGAGCGTATCTTAAACTGTGACACTGTGCCAAACCCTTTTATGAGGGGGATGAGTGGCGCCGATCATTACCGCATATACTGGCTGGAGTAATGTTATATAGAGGCTTCTGAGGGTAATGCTTAGAGAGTGTTCCCCATACTGAGACACATTAGTTATATAATAGAGAGCAAGTTCCACTGTGATACACATGTGGTGTAATCATAAGCAGGAGAGGATTGTTAGTAGCTTTGGCAAAACATACAAAACTTTCCACTGTCCAGAGGAGTGTAGAGGAATGAAGCGCTGGTGTTTAGTGAAGGGGAGGGGCGCAAGACGGGGTTCCCAAAGGAGCCAAAGTTATTCCTGACTCTCCTCCTCCTCCTCCTCCTCCTCCTCCTCTTCCTCCTCCTCTTCTCTGGGTGGGCGAAGGCATGTCTAGTCATGTCCCTGTGGTATATTGAGTAAGAGCACTTGACCAATAGATCCTTGTTGGTGTGCCTGAGCTTTTATGAATCAAAAGGGATTTTCTAGGTATACTTATACAATGTTGTCACATAAATGTTAATACGCAGCTTTTATAAACATTGTTCTTGTAACAAAAAAGGCAGTTTTTTTCCGTGCAATCAATATATTTTTTAGAGCAATACTTTTGAGTACTTTCACACAGAATGTGAATATTACACGGCAAAAAGCGACAATTTTTCTTATCAATCAATCTAGGGCTGACCCAAATGCTTCGAAGCTTCGACCGTTGCCATTGTATTCGACCTCCGAATCCCTATTCGAATGCTTTGTTTTTAATTTTTTTTAATATACAGTATATATAAGTATATGCAATAATAATGTAAAATTCCCGAAACACCTCATGAAATAAGGAATATTCCCACAACATTATTCATATTCAACATCAATTATTATTAGTTATTCTCAGATGTATATCCCGGTTTGTTGTGTGTAGAGGTGCGTGTGTGTACAGTAGTGCATCAGCGGCACTGAATTGGGGAAGATGGAGAGAGATGGACAGAAGAAAATGCCAGCCAACCGTGCCGCTCTGCTCCACGAAGCTTCGAATAGCTTTGAATATGTCTCAACGAAGCTTCGAAGCTCAAAAAATGGTATTCGGGACAGCCCTAAACCAATCACATTGTGTGGAGCAGCCGGTTGAGTTGCACCTATATCTATTAAAAAACAACAACACCGAGGCTCCGTAGTGCGAACCAAGATGTCAAACTTATTTCTCCTTTCAAACTTGAAAAAGGCAGCCAGGATTGAAAATTTTAAAATATTTTTGTCCGCCTGCCACTGTGGCCGGTGGATTCCAAAATCTACCAGCCACTCTCATTGTTTTTGTGGCTGGTGAGTGAAACAAATCTAGTAGCCTCTTGCATATTTTACAAGCATTTGGCTGATGGCTGGTGCTAATTTCCAACCCTGCAGCGCATACCAGATCCACTCCTTCCGTTCTTACCTTTCACAATAAGAGCCCTAGACATATAATATTCACAGGCGAGTATTTCTCATTTTTGTGTTTATTTGTGACGCCCCTGGTGTGTAAAGGCCTGTTATTTAAAACACAGTTTGGAACAAAGCTCAAGCTGTCTGTTACCCAGAGAAGATGTAAATGAGAATTTTATGTATAGAATATAATGTCACAGTATGGCTTCTGGGTTGCCTTTTATTACTTATTGCACCATAGCCCTGCTGTTGACATTCAGTGTAGATTTTGAGGTTTTGGCGTGTGGCCTATTTAAGCAAACCTCACAGCAGGAGAGACGTAAATCAGCTCTGCAGGAATGACCGTCGGCTCTTTAGTTAGGGGAGGGAGGGGAGAAAGGGGCCAAATGTATATTTATCTATAACCTACTGTAACATTTGTAGTGTCAGTGTGTTTCTGGGAACTAGGGCTGCAACTAGTAATCATTTTCATTGTCGATTAATCTGTTGATTATTTTCTCAATCAATCGATTAGTTTGGTCTATAAAATGTCAGAAAATGGTGAATCAATCAGTGTTTCCCAAAGCCCAGGATGACGTCCTCAAATGTCTTGTTTTGTCCACAACTCAAAAGACATTCAGTTTACTGTCATAGAGGAGTAAAGGATCCAGAAAATGTTCACATTTAAAATAGTTGGCGATTAATTTAATAGTCGTTGCAGCTCTACTGGGAACCAAAGCACTCTTTTAGCACCAGCTGCCACTGCAGGAGGGAACTCCCTTCAAATGTACTAAGTAAGGATATCGGTGACAATGGGGCCAATCTATTAAATTCAATTATATGTTTATATACTATATATATTATATACTGTAATTTCAATTCCTGTTAACGTTTTGACTTATTTGTTGCTGCATTAAAAAGGTTTACACCTGAATTGTAATTCCTGTTAATTTTGAAGGTTTTTGGTATACTATTTATTGTTTTAATAATAAATAACAATTCACTACACTACTACCTTACACATAAAAGAATGATCCCAGTCACTTCCACACAGTGAGACATACAGCTTATTACTTAAACACTGGTATTGAGTCGGTGCATCCCTAGTAATAAGGGTTAGGGTTAGGGTTAAATATTTTAGATTTAGATTTTTAAAAGTCTTTTGTTGCATATAAGGGGGCGCACAAACACACACACACACACACACACACACACACACACACACACACACACACACACACACACACACGACCTGGAGTGGACTCACTTTGCATAGCATCCTTCAGTTGCTAATGCCAATTGATATTTTTTAGACTTAAGTCCACAAAAATGGGAAAAAATGCAAAAGGTTGTTTAGTATGTCAACCCAAAAAAGTAGCAAAGGTAAGCTAATTGTATTTTTGGATTAATGCCAACAGCGATCTGGCATCCAAAACATTTTTCAAAACTGTGCACAGGCTGATAAAGCATTAACATTTACAGTAAAACTAAAACGAAACTAAACCCTGAAATATGTTCCTGTAATACTGAAAGTGGAACTAATTTACCCTCCAGTTCCAGTTTTACTTTGTTTCATCTCTGTCAATATTGGTCCAAGTTTTTTTTTTCTCTGTCCATTCGCTGAGTGTGTTGTGGAAATACTAACGTGCTGGATGTCCTTTGTCTCTCTCCATCCAGAATATCCATGAGCTCCGATTTCCCGCACTACAGTTTCAGGATGCCAAATATAGGGTTCCAAAATCTTCCCCTAAATATCTACATTGTGGTGTTTGGGACGGCCATCTTTGTCTTCATCCTCAGCCTCCTCTTCTGCTGCTACTTAATAAGGTAAGATCCGTGCACCCGTTAACTTTGGATTTGTTTGTGGTAATAAGTGTCATACAGGGGGCTCTTTGACTGGGCAACATTCTCGATTTACTGGGTGCAACAAATCATTAATGTGGTGGTGGGTGTAACTCAAAGTGTCTGATTTTAATTAACCTTTTAATTAACCTTGTGGACTGAATTATCCTTCTCATGCGTTGCCACTTTCCAAAAAGCCAGGTTGGAAAACAAAAATATGTTTATATATATATTTAAAGAAATACATTTATAGGCTTGCGGGGTTCTCATTTTCAACCTGAGAAAAGTCAGCAGCACACATTGATAAAAAATATCACAGCATTGAACACTTGCTGCAGTGTTTTTTGAGGGATTTGCTTGTCCTACAAATTCATTTACACATTCAGATTAAAAAGCAAATTCCAGCCGTACATTTCCATTCCTCCTTTTTAAACAGATTTCAAATTTACATGTGAATTTACAATTCACATACCTTTGTTCAGAAAAGGCTTCGTGCAGCCTGACTTAGAGGACCATGATGTCTTTGAACATAGTGTACCTTTTGAGACTAGCAAACTGTCTGTATCTCTACTTCTCTGAGGCTTAAAAATTATAATGAGAACTGAATGTTAATTCTCCGAAACTGTAATTATGAAACTATCCTCACAACACATAACATTGTACATTTAAGGTCACTTTGGCTCATTATTTTTTCAAGGGGGACCGCATGTACTACTTCACTGTAGCTGTATCCATATCTACGCATACAGGGTACATTAACAGGTACTGATGCTTCTTAAAGGAACAGTGTGTTACATTCACTTGATATTCTCAAAACTAAACTAACTCTGCCTTCTGCTCCTTGTTCACGTGTTGCACTTGTTCACTCACACACATTCTCCGCCGCTCTGTCTCTCTCTTGCTTCACCACTCACCTCCCACGTACACGCATACTCTGGCTCTGCTATTCTCTAAATGACCTACACTACTCTTACAACAACTGTCTCTAGATAGGGCCATTCGCGTTTTTGCGACAGCCACCGTAGTTCTCCTACTTGGCACACGGGAGAGGTTTCAATCTGCAACCTCACCGCTAGATGTCGCCTAATCCTACACACTGTTCCTTTAATGTAATGGCTTAATAACACGAATGGAAACTTTAGATCCAGTGATCTAAGAAAGTAGAAACACTGCTGTAAAGGTCACTTCTAAACTTGTCTACACCCAGAATTTGTTATGTTCTTGAAATCTATGCAAAACAGTTAATAATCATTTAGTTTCTGTCCAACCAACTGTATGGCACTTATTACTGTGGTCTTAAATTGAGGTTGAATTTACTTAATTTTTTTCCCTTTTTAGGAATGTGTGTTTTTGTATTTGTCTTGCTAATAGTTATTTCACAAAAGGGCAAAATGTTTCAACAGCACAGTTTGGAAAAGGTAGCTATGATGCTACAATTGGTGACTTTATAATCTGAATTTGTTAGGAAAAACAGCAATATTATGCTGAGATCCAAAGCTGCTTATTATAATCATGGCACTTGGCGTCAAAGAAACTAAATCTAGCCCTTCTAAGAGCCACTTATCATCCTTAATGTACTCACCATATTCCCACGTTAATTAAATTAACGTTTGGCTATTCATTAAATTAGCATTTGGATGTTAAATCTCTTGTTTGTATCCATTAGCATTCATCTTGTTAAAGCTCCCTTTTTAAGCACTTCGCCTTGAGTGTAATCCAGTTATTATTTCCCATAAAGGAAAAATGGAGGTGGTTACAAGTCAGCCACTCTTTTTAACCCCACCGGTCTAATCAAATTGTTTTGGCTGCTGTTGCTGGAGGGCTTTTCTCCTGACCGCAACAAACTGAACAGAAATAATGTCCAGCGTTTTCTATTTAAGACCGTGAGAAGCAGCAACAAAATTCAGCCCTCGCCACCCTGCCATATCCTATCTAGCAGGGCAAATGGTACGTAGGTTAAATACTACAATTCCTCAATCTTACTGTGAAAAAGACATTTAATGACTTTGATGCAGTACCGTGATTCAATACTGAAAGTCAAGATTGTCAGGTTTAGTCACTAAAATCAAAAAGAGCGATTTTGCCACATAAAAGGCGTCTAAAGATGCAGTCTCCCAAAGGACTGGCCCAAAGTGATATGCACCATCATGCATGATGAACGGCTACATTTTAAGCAAAGTCTTTTTTTACAAATTGGCCACAGCTTTGTTAATCCTCAAAGGTTAAACATACTGTAGAGGGGGAATCCTGTGCAGTAAGCGTCATTGCTCTTGTTTACACCGAGAGGTGAATGATGGGACCCAGGAATTCACGTTAGAGTTGACGTGTGACGGGTCAATATTTCATCAAAGACAAACACTCGCGCATAGTTTGACACAAAGCGGACTCTCACAGAAAGACTCAACCACCACTATCAGTGAGTCTTCAGGCCACACACATGTGAAATATGCACTGCAGTACACATTACAAGGATTGACAGGTATTTCTTGAGCATGAGGTTATGATTTGAGTATATTTTTTATGCTAAATGCAGTACCTGTGAGGGTTTCTGGACAATATTTGTCATTGTTTTCGTGTTGTTAATTGATTTCCAATAATAAATATTCACATATATTTTCATAAAGCAGCATATTTGTCCACTCCCATGTTGATGAGAGTATTAAATACTTGACAAATCTCCCTTTAAGGTACATTTTGAAGAAATAAAACACGCACAATTAATTTGCGATTAATCGCGATTAACTATGGAAAATCATGCAATTAATTGCGATTAAATATTTGAATCGATTGACAACCCTAATAATTACTGCTCATGAATGTTCAGTGAAGTGACATAGCACAAGGTAGACTAAACCATTTGGTCATTCTTCACAATAATTAATGGTTGTCACACATATTTTACATTCTGAGTTACCTTTCGACTGCAGGCAAATATGATAATGATAGCTCTCAGAGGAAGGTCACCTGTTTTTTCATTTTTCAGCTGGTTATTCTCCTTCCCCACTTTGAATTTACCTTTAAGGGCCATTGAGCAACCCCCATCCAAACCCCTCACCATGACCAGTTGTCCCCCACCCTTGGGAGCCACTGCACCTTTTCCTGCTGACCTCTTTCCAAATGTCAGTTTCTCTCCTAGACTGTGCTGCTTGTTTTACAGATCCCTCTCACTCTGCTGCGAGAGGTTAAGGTTACTTGTAATGGAGGTAAATCTTATAAACCTAAGAATTTCTCCTGTCTCTCTTGCTCTTGTTTTCTTCCCTTTTTCTCTACATATTTTATTCTCTTTCTCAATACCTAGCATGGCTTCTTATCCAGCGCTCTTTCTCTGCTCTCTTGGAGTTGTTTATTGAGAGTTGCACCAAGAGTTTAATATAAACATTGATTGTATCTGTGGGTA
The DNA here is from genome assembly GCF_043250625.1 of Sebastes fasciatus. Taxonomy (NCBI): domain Eukaryota; kingdom Metazoa; phylum Chordata; class Actinopteri; order Perciformes; family Sebastidae; genus Sebastes; species Sebastes fasciatus. Next base: position 26,452,548 of record NC_133797.1, read on the forward strand.
CTCTCCTTTTAACCTGGAGTTTTGCAAGAGTGCTTCATCAACCTGCAGTAAAGCTTTTAATGTCTGATCCAATGTTTGGGCGATATTGTGATATTTCCGGTGTTTGTTTTCACAAGACACTAAGGCCTATGTTTTTTAAGAATGATATCTGCTAATATGTAACTTGGCTTTCTAATGCATTACTAAGCAAAACAAATATTTAACACAGTTCAGTAAGGTGACATTATATTGTTCTATTTGGACTTATTTCTATAATTGGTTAATCCAATTAATATTTATTCAGTTAGTAGTCTCATGATTGTCTCACCTACCTGAGGAAGAATCATCTCCTTTTGCATAACAGGCACAACCCAAACATTTTTATCATTTTACATATTTTTATCTCAAGATCTGAAAATCTGCTCTGAAACAACGGCTCTGCCTTTGTTTAGCTGTCTCGAGATATATTGTTTGTAAAATCTAGAAGCAGTTTGTATGCCAAATTATCATTATTCTCTGCGGATTGAGAATTGCTTTTTACGCCCATTTGGTACCACAGTGATACACGAGAGTAGGCTGGTGTCAGAAGGCAAGTATTTATAAGGAAATTACATCCATGTTTGTCATTTTTCTCTCTTTTTTCCAGGATGTATGAACACTTTGTCAGTTGAAGATAGATCGCTTACTAATCAAAAAGATGTTTTGTCTTTGCGTCTCCCTAGGTTACGGCACCAGGCGCACAAAGAGCTTTATGCATACAAACAAGTAAGCACTCCAGTGACACACACACACACACACACACACACACACGCACACACACACACACACACACACACACACACACACACACACACACACACACACACACACACACACACACACACACACACACACACACACACATGTTGCAGTTGAGAAATGTTAAATCATACACACTCTAATGCCAAGCACAAATGAAATGATAGAGTATGTGTTCTTGTGCCCCCCTGGTTCATAAATTAATTTGCTGACTCTTCTGGCAGCTGCAGGTATTTTGAGGGTTATACTCCTCAATAGATTAAGCCCTGTTAAGCACTTAAGGCCCTGACACACCAAGCCAACAGCCGTCCGTCGGACAGTTTGGGGCCGTCGGTAAGCGTCCGTCGGCCTAGTTTTTACCGTGTGTCCTGCACTGACGTCTCTAGTCAGCCCGTGTTGGAGGTTTTTCAGCGGATTCAGCATGTTGAATCGTCGGCGGAGCTCGTCGGTGAGAGAAATCACTCTGATTGGGTGTTCAGCTCAAACGAATAAGTGCACGAGAAGAGAAATGTAAGTGAGGAAAACAAGCCAACGAGTAAAATCAAAAGGACAAACACAGAAGGCTCTTCTCATTTTTCATCTTCATCTCATCTGATCATTCCATTGCACTGATATTTTCACAACAACATGGTCATCTGGAATGAAGCTAAGTGGTGAGTGAGAGTGATGTGAAAATAGTCGACAAATGCCACTTTGTTTCACGTATCATAACAAAGGCTTGTATATTCGCAGTCCTCGGTCTTACGGTATCCCTTTTTGAATGACGAATACAGACTACCGCGACCTGCTGGTGTGGAGAGTTATTTCATCTCACACTGGCGCTGAACGTCCGTGCTAACTGGCCATCAGCTGTAGTCTATGCCGTGTGTTGGGGTGCAACTTGTCAGCCAAAACAAAGGCGACGTGAGGCGACTCGACAGGCGGCCTTCGTTGCCGCTAGTTCTCTGATGTCGGGTTGGTGTGTCCCCAGTGTGGCTCAACTAGAAAAATCAGGTTCGCAGTTAGCTGCTTTGGGCTGAGCATGCCAGTATAGCCTGCAAAGCTAGTAAGAGGGAGTGATGGAGGGCATAAACATGACTCTCATGTCCTTCAGTTAAATTAAAACAAGCATTGAAAAACACCCAAACCTGTCAAACTTAAACATGAACACACACTGTTGTGACCATTAACTCTGTAAGTTTTTCTCCTTACTACCTGCCAGCTAAAAATATGAATGTGTCCAGTTTCTCTGTAGGTTATGTAAGACACACACACACACACACACACACATAAGACACCCACACAAACCCACACACACACGTACATGCATTTACTGTAAAACAGCAACTGTATTGTAGTAGATCTTATCTCTGTGCCCCTTATTCACGCTGACTGGTCATTTTTTCACCACACACTCAATATTATAATATGTTATTGTATTCCCAAAAGAACAGGTTTCTACTATCCATTTTACAGTGTTAACCAGTGACTAATCTTTCCTTACCTCTTATTATGCCTCTTAGGTCATCCAGAAGGAAAAAGTGAAAGAATTAAATTTGCATGAGGTAAGCACTCTATTTTTTTGTTGTTCAGTTATTATCAGTTGATGACACTTTAATACCAAAAAATCTCTCTCTCTAACAACTCGGCCTATCTAGTGTACAGAACATTCTGTAATGTAACCTGACAAGTACACATTGTACTGTTATTTTAGATAATTTTGACTAACCAGTCTTACCCTACTTAAAGCAACAATGCTTCAGCCGCAGTGTCGTTCATATACTCAGGTCATCCTGTCTTCCATCCTCTTGGTTGTGCCATGACACACAGCGCTTTAGTTTAAATCAATGGAGAGCACAGAGGCCTTCGCCTCTGAAGGGGCAATTCATGCCGTCGTTATGAACATAAACATCCTCGGCTTCGAGGTGGACAATAAAAGGTTTCAAATGGTACGAACCCCTGTTATGTAATGTGCATCCGGAGCAGACATGTCCGAACATATCAGGACACACGGTAATGTTTGGGCTATCTGCACAGCTGTGCCGTACTCCGCCTGGGTTTATACAGTAGGTCTGTAGTCTCTAGTTTGGCAACAGTGATGACATACACCTTGTTATTTATCATTCAGTGCATCTGTCTTGACACACTGTCATGTGAAACTAGCATCTTGTGGTTAAGTCATGACTGTTCACCGTACTGTTATTATGTAATTCTGTATGTCAGCTCAGCTTGGTTGGAAAATTGCAGTATTGAGTAAAGCATCAGCACTGGATTTGCAGCCAGGAACACTATCACTTTAACACCGTAGTGCAAATGAAATGTTAACAATAGCATCTTCATGTGTGCTTTGACACGTGGCTAAACACAGTTTCTTGTCATCAGTGTCGGAATTTCCCACTGCTCCATCAGGCATCGGGCTTGTATTGTTTATGTTGTTAGAAACTGAGAGAAAGCAATAGAGGGTGTCATGTGAGTGAGGACTGTGACAGAATAACCAAGCTGTATTTGTTTTAGGACAATAATACACACACACACACACACACACACACACACACACACACACACACACACACACACACACACTAGCCAGGGTGGATGACCTAGATTTAAAGGCTCCCATGCCAAAGGATCACCCTGGAGACACGATTATTGAGTTGCACTTATTCGATCGCAGCATTTTGATGGAATATCTAGAATAGGAGTGCTAATAAGGAATCAGTTTACTGATCAAGTCATGTTCAAGTTTGTTTGATGTGTAACCTGATCAGTTATCCTTGTTGTAGTAGGACATTGACCCCTCTCTTCCTTTAACTGTCCTATATGTTGTGTGTAAAGAATACCCTCATGTAAAGGATACAGGTCAAACAATATGGTATGGAAGTAACACGGGTGTATGCAGCTGATCTTGTGAAGAAACATCCACTAATACCTTTTCAGTAAACACACAAATGTAGATACATGTGAGCTAACAATTGGCATATTTAATGAGTGCTCAAACATCCTCGCCCTGCCTTCTAATAACCAAGTCAAACCTATTGTTTATAGGATGGCAGTAGTACTCGAATGAGTGCGATGTTCTGTGGGTGAGATTGTGGTGTGCCTTTTATTCGATTTGCGCTCAAAATCTGTTTGTAATTAGTGTCTGTTCTTACTAAGGCAGCAAATCATTATGTAATAGCAGGCTGGGGACTAAATAGTAGAGAGAGAATGAAGGAGAGCTTAAAACATACAAGTTTAGCAGTTGGATTTGAAGCTTAAAACGGAATCAAAATGTGGTGATGTTGAAATAGGAAAACTCAGCAATGAAGTGATTACATACAAAAACAACAACAACAACAACAACTAAAGCTGCGATTATACTACACATTAAATAATGACTTGGGCTGTCAAAGTTAACATGATAACATGTTAACGCAAATTTGTTTTAAAAGCCACTAATTTCTTTAACGCATTAACGCAACTTGCAGTTTTTAGGTTGTAGCGGGCTCAGTTGTAAAGCTAGACTGAAGATGCTGGTACTATATGAAACTAGAAAAACCTATAGAATCCATTGTTACCAACCATGCGATACTAGCTTGTCACGAAGGAGCCTAAATAACGCTCCAAACTTGCTCTAAATTTTGGCGAGGAAAAACTGGCATGGAAATTTTCAAAGGGGTCCCTTGACCTCTGACCTCAAGATATGTGAAAAATATAGGTTCTATGGGTATCCACGAGTTTCCCCTTTACAGACATGCCCACTTTATGATAATCACATGCAGTTTGGGGCAAGTCATAGTCAAGTCAGCACACTGACACACTGACAGCTGTTGTTGCCTGTTGGGCTGCAGTTTGCCATGTTATGATTTGAGCATATTTTTTATGCTAAATGCAGTACCTGTGAGGGTTTCTGGACAATATCTGTCATTGTTTTGTGTTGTTAATTGATTTCCAATAATAAATATTTACATACATTTGCATAAAGCAAGCATATTTGTCCACTCCCATGTTGATAAGAGTATTAAATACTTGACAAATCTCCCTTTAAGATACATTTTGAACAGATAAAATAATGAGCGATTAATCACGATTAACTATGGACAATCATGCGACTAATCGCTATTTAATATTTTGATTGATTGACAGCCTTAATAATTACATGTCAAAATATCAGTATCTATAACGGTAGCTCTTGTATATCTATTTGTAGAAAGGTTTTTAAAGCTAATTTAGAAGACATATTTAAACAAAATTTTAAAGAAAAGAAAAAGAGATGAAAAATGACACCTAAAATCTTGCTCATAATGATACAATATACCACAGTATAAATGTGGTTAAGAAACTGTTAGGAGTCTGTAATTAACCACACTTACTATACAGTATATTCTCCCATTAGTTGTGCAATGCTCATTTTAATGCATTTACATGAAGCACAGAATTGCACTTAACTGATTAGACACATGTTGTTAATAATAATAGTATTGTGAAAAGATGATGGTATCTGGGTGTATACTCTCCTACAGAGGCCTTGGTAAAGTATTCTCTGATTAGCCTCAAATCTATGCTGCAGGATTTGTTTTGTAATTTAATAATAATAATTTTCACACCAGTCTTAAATTCACACGTTAGGTTTAACAACAACAGGATTGCATCCTGCGCTTTTATTTTTCTGTCCATATGGGCCGGAGATAATGATTTCATATTTATCTTAAAGTAATCATATCTGGCATTATAAAGTTCAGTGTAACCATTGCTGTTTTCATTTTGATAACGTAACTGGTTCCATGTTTACAGTGCTTTTGATGTTAGATTAGATTGAAGGCCTGTTAGTATTTGTGCCATAATATAATTAGGAAAAGGCTGTCTATGCTGCATATTGACATTAGTGCCTACTTTAGATATTTATTTTCAGATTACCGCTTTATTGCAAGGTTTTTATCATGTGAAAGTCCAGTTAGAAGTCCAATACGCCATTTATTCTCTTTTCTGTCATTAATAAAGAGTTTTGGTCAATAGTTTATCCAGGTGTCAACATCACGTATCTAATGTGATTTTGTTGCCAATGGGAATTCAATGTTTTTTTTTATGGCGATTGCAAATTAGTGAACAGAATATAAAGTTATTACAGATTCATATGTACTGTATGTCGTTCCAAATTTGTATGCCTCCACGCCGACAGGTATTGTGTTTTTGGGTTGTCCGCTCGTCCGTCCCATTCTCGTGAAAACGACATCTCAGGAACGCCTGGAGGGAATTTCTTCAAATATGGCAAAAATGTCCACTTGGACTCAAGGATGAGCTGATCAGATTTTTGATGGTCAGAGGCCAAGGTCGGCTAATTATGACAATTTCACACAATTGTCTAAAAGGATAAAATGATGAAGTGATGACATTTTGGACAGACATGGATGTAAATCGTAACTTGACTGTTTGACGGAGGCATACAGCCGCGAGGCGGTAATTCTAGTTCAACGAGCTAAACCTGACCTGCAGGTCTGAGTTTCATAGAAAATTTTCTCGACACAGATGTTTACAAAGTGTGTTGAAAGACAAAAATTGTAGAAAGTAGATGCAAATCTGCAGAGGTGGTGCCAAAGAAAACAAGGGCAATATGTCCTTGTCCCTAGAGATCCAGAAAGAGAGGGCCTGTTGTAGGTTAACTAGTGTCTATTCTGGCCACAAATAGCTTTTGAGGATTATCTTTAGCCTTGGTTCTTCTTTTCTTTTCACTAACTCTTGTTTTAATCTTACTTTGTTGCTTGGCTCTCTTGGACCAATTTTTTATTTTTAAATACATTATTTTGTAACTTATTTCTCCTCAATGTTTGTTAAGTAACTCATTTGTACCACGTATTTTTTTTTTTCTGATCAAATCAATGATCTGGTTATGTTTTTCCTCAAAGTTAAGTCCACGTGTTTTGCATGGAATTTGTAAGTAAAGCCGACAGCGTTTATTCTCTTAATGGGGAGAAAGAGATTCTGTCAAAAGTTGGTGAAGGGAGCCAGATCCCAACTGTGAGTGTGACACCATAGACAAGGTACTGAAAGGAACAAAAACATTGATCTATTCACAAATAAAGAGAGCAAAGCAGACATCTTAACAGAGGATTGTTCTGTGTCCAAAAATCATCAGGAGAGAAAGCTAAGAGCCCCCATGCTGTTCTTTTCATCCCTCCTTATCCAGCGACCCCCAGAATGTAGAGCTGAGAAAAGGAGAATCTGTGTGGCTGAGGGAGTAATAGTTGCAGGATTAGACAGTGTGCCAAATTAAAACCCTCTTTTATGGAAATGATACCCAATGGTGAAGTTGATGAAGTTTTGTGATGGGAATGCTTTTTGCATTTTTTTTGCCCATTTTCTCACAGTTCCAGTGCACTGTTGCCCTTGTCATTGCAACTCTAATGTTGGTCTGGAGAGGGTGTAGTCAGTGTATGTGGTGTTGGCAGTCGCTTCTTTCCACCGGCCAACAATGAGTTTCACTGGGAGGTTTGATTTATGCCAGCCCTGACTTATGGTCAGTAGCTCTGGATTGTGACTTGAAAACAAGAAGCTTGCATAGGCTATATAAGTTGTCAAAATGAGTTTCCTTTGCAGGGTGTCTGGGCTTACGCCTCGTTTCCGCATAGCTCTGTGTACGTATGCATGTCAGCCGGAAGTTCGTTCATTCCTATGGGAACCTCGGTGATCTCTGATGTGTTTGGAAAACTCCTCCTTCCGTTTTTATTCGGTCCGTAATTTGCCTCGAGTACGTTGAAAATGTTTTACTTTTGCAGCAGATAATTGACCGTATGCACTGTGTGCCACAATTAACAAATAAATAATCTAATTGATGACTGTAATACAGCTTTATTTATACATTTTTGTGAAAAGTTTGACAGCATATTTAGCAGTTTTGTGAAATATTTTGTTAAAAGATGTATGAACCACTATATGCAATCTACATTACACAGCTAGCATGCTACCGATATTAGCTAAATATGCCGTCGGAACTTTTCACTGAGAACAAATGTAACGTTATAAATGCGACTCGTCTAGGCTGGACGGCAAAAAACAGACAGTAACTCATAGATAAAAAAACACTCTTTTATATCTACAGTATGTAGTAACTCTCCCATATCTGCGTAAAGAGATGCATTTCCTTGCGTTGAACACTAGTGGGCGTAATCCGTATACTATATGGATTTACAGACACAAAACAAAACTGTGGAAATGAGGCGTTAGCGGTAAGGACAGGGTGACGAGCTCTGACATCCAGCAACTGCTTTAGAGGAGAACCTCTATTCCTTTGCTTTAAAGTCAAGAGACAGTTAAGGTGGTTCTGTCTTCTGATTAGGATGAACGTCCATTATATATCCCAGCTACCTCTAAATAGCGGAGGAGACACCAGGCAGGCTCAGAAGACGCTGGAGAGATTATATATACCGTTTGGCTCGGGGCACACATTGGGGTTACTCCAGGAAGAGCTGGAAAATGGATGTATGGATGGTTGAGCCATTGTGACTCTTGTTGTATTATCATATGGTTCATACTGTTTCAGCATATTCTCACAAATGTATTTGGAAGTGGGATGTACTCACCCTGTATGATGCCCAGGACGCACTGAAGAAATTGTACATGCAAAGCATCTTTCATCATGTATTGCAGCAGAACAATGATAAACCAACATTGAGTTGTTTCATAAATAAAATTGGGCTCAATAAGATGACAAAAAGGAAGTTCTCAAACATTCTTCCAGTGTTTACCAACTGGCAAAATATGCAAAAACAGAATTTCCAGAATCTGACAACTGAAAAACATTTCTCATACACGTACATGCATATTTCTTTTATCTAGTAGGGGTGTAACTATTCATCTACTACATCGATGTATTGTTTAATATTCCTAAGATCCGACTACATCGATAGGTACTCGGCAAGTTGTCCTTCACGGAGGATGTATATCGATCTAAAAACGATTTGCAAGGTAAATAATCTATTTTATCGATACTAAGAATTTGCACCTTGTATTTAAGCAAGACAAACATTATATGCAGGGTCTGTAATAAGCTCCCGCCACCTGCCAAATGCGGGTAAATTGTTGGCACTGGCAGATAATCATCAGGCCATCCAACACTTTGGCAGGCAGGGAAAACGCTAGTGATGGGAATAGTGAACTGTTTCCTTATTGTCCGATTCCTTGGCATGTCATGCCTCCGTCTCTATTGATTCCTCTTATTGATGCTCTCCAGCTGTTATGCGTGCACAATGGCGCAAACGTTATCATGATGTGTTCAACTTCACACACAGCCAAAACAGTTTTGCTAATGCTAGCTGGCAGACCTGTTGGCGCCATTCCTGTTGAACGGGCGCGTGTGTGTGTGTGTGTGTGTGTGTGTGTGTGTGTGTGTGTGTGTGTGTGTGTGTGTGTAGAACAAACACACAACACACAAAAAGACAAACAAGTACAATCTGTCCATCAGGATTACCTCAGTCACCCTTAGAAAGACACCAGTCAGGGATAAAGGACGACTGTTATCACTGCCGTTAACCTGTTTTATCTGTTATGACAGCTAACGGCACTGAGATCATAGACTCATAGAGTTGGGTAGAATGCCGGTTGCCTAGCTCATAGCTAGATAGATGATAAAAACGTGTCTATTTCCCTTCAAAGATTAGGTTTTAATATGCACCAATTATCCTCTCCGCTGTGGTGTGGCTCCACTTTTATGGCTGTGGCTGTCTTTCAAATTGTTCAGTCTTTCTAAAGTCTCGTACCCTGGAAACATTGCCACTAAAGCAAGCCTCTGACCACTAACTGAACAAGTCCCCAGTGTGAGTTAAATCAAGAGTTATATAACAGAACACAGTTGGTCAGTTACTGCTCCGCTTGTTTGTGTCAATTTTTTGCAGATGTTGGCCACAGTTGTCTTTTTCCACGAGTCCTTGACCCTGGTTGTTTGAATAGTTTGTTTCCAATCCACCCACACACAATTCAGGTTAAAAGTGAAAGAACCAAACACCAGAGAACAACCAACAAATTCAAAGTTGTTATCAGAAAATATCTCTAACTCCCCCTCTCCCTTTCAGATTTGTGCCGTGTGCTTGGAGGAGTTCAAACAGAAAGACGAGCTGGGGATTTGTCCGTGCAAACATGCCTTTCATAGGAAGTAAGTATTAGGTTTTGTTGACATTCGTGCTCATACACACACACACACACACACACACACACACAAGTCAAGGACACGTGGATCAGTACAGATTTCCTTAACAAAGTAGCACATTTTCATGCATCTTTACCCACTCTTAGGCATTTTAACCGTGATACAATGAGTAGATGTAAAAAACAACAACAAAGAGACACAATTTTCAGACTAGAGTGAAGTTATTTTAAAAGTCATTGCATGGATGGAGTGCCTGTTGGTGACCCACAATAACTAAAAAGTTAATAATTATATATTTTTGTACATTAAACTAAAGCCAAGTGTGTGAAATGTGGAACAACACAGGACATGATGGATTGCTTGAGCCAACTTCACCCCACACACCTCCCCCCTCTGTGCCCTGACCATTTCAACTGAGTTGTTTATATCAGCACGACACCTCCCTTGGCCTAGTTTTTCCCCCCCAGTTGCAGCAAGAGTGGTCACCACTCACTGAATCCACTGTATAAACACTCCTTTTAGTGTGTGTGCAAGTGAAGTCATGCTGTTTTATAGAGAAAACACATTCCTATCAGACCACAAACAAAACCATTCAGTGGTGAAGAGCATGCTATCTTTTCATTATTGATTAATCTTCCCATTATTTTTTCAGTTACTGGGTCGATTGTTTACTCTATAAATGTCAGAAAATAATGAAAAATACCCATTAGAATTTCCCAGGGGCTAAGGGGATGTCTTCAAATAGCTTTTTTTTCTCCAAAACTCAAATATATTCACTTAACAATGATAGACTAAAGCAGCAAATCCTCACTTTGGTAGAGCTGGAACCAAACAAGGGTTTTTCATTTTGGCTGGATTCATCAGTTAATTGTGTTTTGAAGTGGGGTTGTATGAGGTTACTTATCCAAAGTTGGTGTATTATTTACAGTAGACGGCAGCTGGCACGCACTCAGCTTGGAGAAACAGACGCCGGAGCAAAGCAATATAGCGCTGTGGACGGGGACGGCAGAAGAAACATATTTTAGCCACCTAAAAGAAAGGTTCACCATATAAAATCAATATCAGTGATTGTATGTTATATTTAGAATATTTTCTGATGGCGAACTGAAATGAAAGTGAAATGTATCTATACTGTTTTTGTCATCGGAGTCATCTGGCTTTGGAGAGAGCATAGATACGTTTCACTTTCAGTTCATTTTCCCCATCGGAAAGGGCTGTCTGACGGCAAGATAAGTGGTGAAAATATTCTAAATATAACGTACACTTAGATTGATATTGATTTTTTTTTTAGGTGAGCCTTTCTTTGAGGTGGCTAGAATACGTTTTTCTGCCATCCCCGTCCACAGCGGTGTATTGCTTTGCTCCCGTGTCAGTGCTCCTGTCTGTTTCTCCAAACTGGAGGCGTGCCGACTGTCGTCTACTGACTATGGATAAGTACCTCATACAACCCCACTTCAAAACACCCAAACTATCCCTTTAAGTTACTCCTAGATCAGAGAACTGCTAGGTGCAGCTGTAATATGGAGTACCAGATTTGGGAATTTAATAAAACTGCACAGCCCCTGCCTCTGTCTCAGTGATTGACAGTGCTAGCATCACAGCTGGAGAGCAGAACAGACTCACAATAATGATGGTGTGTGTGTGTGTGACCTAATGTTTGACCGTATGCACATAATTGGTGTGGTTGCAGAATGGGATTGTCACGCTTGTTAAAAAGAAAACATGTGAGTTGAACATATTCAGCTGCAGTATGGCCACTTCATAATGACCCTGAATGGCTGCCTCCTCCTAACACCATGACTCAGTACTCCTTCTGGGAAGGAGACCATTGAAGTGCTTCTGAGCCACTGAGGACTACAGTGGAAATAGCACCAACGGCCAGCTCAGTAGAGCTTATATACCACTGACCATCCACACACAATCAGATTTTCGATTATGAGACACTTGTAGAATTTAAAGGTGGCTGTAAAGTTTGTAGTTTGCTTCTTAAAAGAGAACAGAGGCTGTGGTGAGCCTGGATTCTTGGCATTTACAATGAATTCTTATAATAACAAGTTTTCATGGTGAAAAAAATTACCTCAGCATCCAAAGAAAATCACATGCAATGCAAAACCCTTCTCTGCTGTAGATCTGTATCAGAGCCAGACAGATTCTTTAGGTAAATACCAACATCAATATTGGAGAGTTTAAAAGCAAATTCGTTTTTTAAAAATTGTTTGTGAAAAAATGTACTGTGTATGGGACATATTACATGTGAAACATACATTTGTCAGTGCCCTGTGGTGGACAAACTATTTAATGGCTGCACCGTTTCTAAATTACCGCAAACATACAGACCTCTGCTAGCAAACAAACGTAAACTGCCTTAGAGCTTTCAAAGGAATCTTTATTGACAATTGTCAACAGCCAGAATGGCCCTCAGTTGCCGACGGCCGTGTTTTTTAAAATATTTTACACGTACAATGTGAGCGCTAAGGTCGTGGCTAACAATTGGACCGTACAGTGTGAGCACATAAATCGTGAGCTTTGGCTTCACATCACAAACGATCTACTCGTACAGTAGGAGTAGAAATTACACAACATTTCTAAAATCATACAGTGTATGCCCAGCTTTAGACCATGCTCACTGCTTTTGCTTTCTTGCAGGTGCCTCATTAAGTGGTTGGAGGTGAGGAAAGTGTGCCCGCTGTGCAACATGCCCGTCCTGCAGCTCGCCCAGCAGGCCGGCAGCACGGATCCCCCTGTGCCAATACAGCAGCCTCTACCCGGCATCGAGAACCTGGTGTAGCAGACTCAATCCCTCTCTTATATTACACTACAAACACACACAAACACACATCCCATCACTCATACTCTCACATATACAGGTACACTGTTGGTATGAGTCTGTGGACAGAGCAGAGAAACTGGAGTCCATGCGCAGATGCTCACAAAAACTCTGCAGCCATCGTCACCTCTTGTATCCTTGCATTGGGTCACAGGAGGATTTCCTGATATCAGTTCTGACTGATAATCAGCTCTTTTCATGTTTTTCTTTTCGCGGACAAATGAAGAAGAGTCGATCTAGAAGAAGTTTCCTTCTTGGCCAATACGGGGTCGATAACTTTTTCTCAACCAAAGCACTTTTCTGGGGACACTAGCTAAAGACCAGGAGGAAAAAAAACACAAAAGCCAAGAACTACAATAAACTAAAATACAAATTGTTTAACTTTTTTTTTAACAAGCACTTTATGAGAAGGCAAACCTTAATTGCTTGTGATCCTAGTAGCAAGGTTGTGTTTTATATTTTATCATTAACTATTATTTCTTTGTACAGTACAAAGCCACATGGGCTTTTATTTTTAATTAGTAAATTAGTAAACTTTGATTTGTAAAAAAAAAAAAATCTCAAAGGGACAACAAACCTGTCAGTAGATAGATGTCAGGAAATTTGGACAATGCTTTTAGTTGTAATTGCACACATGCACACACAAACACAAACACACACATACACACACCCACACACACACACACACATAAGAAATGAAGCTCAAAGCAACCATGAGACTTTGTCTGACTAAATGTGAAACGTTTGAATGTGTTGAAATCCAGAATTGTTCACACTAAGCCTATAGGATTGATCCTTCATTGCCTGTTTGTCATTCATTACAATGTGACTGTTGTTATTATCCTTTTTTATTATTCTGTCAATACAGGAAGGTGATACAGTGAACAAATTATATTTTCATTGAAGGAATTTACCGGGTAACATCCACCACATACGAGTGCTGTTAGGCACAAGAGCAGGCTATTCAGGACCTCTTCAACAGGAAATCAGAGTTTCAAAGCAACTGCTTGAACTACTGTGATTATCTAAACCAGTATTAGTGTGTAAAACCTGGTGCTTTATCTATAAAACTACAGAACAAACACCAGTAATGAGGCAATACTAAACAAAGATCTATAACATAAATGCTCCAGTTTTATTTTGCTCTGCTGCTGCATCGTTTTATTTTATTGAGGCTGAGCGGTGTGAATGTTACAGTGGCTAGCTTAAGATATAAGCCAAATTCACACTAGAGCAGCGGCGAAGTGCAGCCTGCGGCGAGCTGCCATGCAATGTCTATGAAAAGCTGCGGCGGCCGCTCCTGAGCTCAACAAGCTCCGGCCGTTTTATTCTGCGGTGAAGTGCGGTCAAACTAAAACACTTTTAGCGGCAAAGTGCGGGCAGAGAATACCCACAGCCATTCAGTAAACAGATCCTGTGACTCCTGTGACATGTTGACCTATGTTGCAAAGAATTTCCTCCCGCCTGAAACACATGAAAACACCTTCTGGTTGCAGATTTTTATTGCAGAGAGCCGCACTTCACCGTTGTCTGGTGTGAATTCGGCGTAAAGTTGAGACGCTTCACAAAACAAAACTGTCAAACAGTCATGTTGATTTATGGAGCAGGATGTAGCAGGCTTTTGCCTTCTTTGCTGTTCAGCTCCTACTTAAAATGTGCTGCCTACACAGTTGCAGTTATTTTTGCTTTTATCCCAATAGAGTATTTATTTTTTATTTATTATAATTTCTTGGTACATAGAGTGAATGAGTTAGCGGATTGACACCTGCATCAGAATTACTGCCCTCGCAGATCATCAGCATATCTTTTGGTCACACTACTCTGTAAAACACACACATGCACACAGGGAGGGGCTGGAGCTGCCCCCATGCCGCCTGGGCTGCCAGAGAGTCGGTGGTCAGCAGGTTGTAATGAAGCAGCATTTTCATTCAAGCACACACACACACACACACACATACATAAAGGGTAGTTCTGCTTTTTGGCTGCAGCATTCTGGTGCTTTCGCTTCTCTCCCTCTTTCTGTACGGTACAGAGTGCTTTTTGTTTTGTGCCACACATACAGTAACTCTAAGCCCTGCCAGCTTTTGTGGTTATGGTTTTTGTCCTCATCCTAAATAGGTTGTGCGTCAATGTGCTGATTTAAAAGAAAAAAAAAGCTGTGCGTCAGAGTGATGGACCTAAGATGAGTTGGAGATTGTCTTTTACCTGTGATACGTATTGTCAAATCACAATCATACATTCTTATTATAGGCACAATCCCTGATCCAAATGTAAACAAAAAAGTAATCCCACTATAAAAAATAAAACTAACACAATGAAATACATTAGACAACATTTAGATCTAATTTTACAATGTGTTCTGGAGCTATTAAAGCTTTGTTTACATGTTCTTTAATGTTTACAAACATTACTGACAGAAAAATAAACAACAATATATTAATATTTAATTCTGACTGGTTTGGAAACACACCTAAATCCAATTTCCATCTAACTTAAATATCTTTATGAATATTAGGGCTGTCAATCGATTTAAATGTTTAATCCTGATTAATCGCAAATTAATCTATTTCTATTCAAAATGTACCTTAAAGGGAGATTTGTCAAGTATTTAATACTCTCATCAACATTGGAGTGGACAAATATGCTTGCTTTATGCAAATGTATGTATGTATTTATTATTGGAAATCAATTAACAACACAAAACAATGACAAATATTGTCCAGAAACCCTCACAGGTACTGCATTTAACATAAAAATATGCTCAAATAATAACATGGTAAACTGCAGCCCAACAGGCAACAACAGCTGTCAGTGTGTCAGTGTGCTGACTTGACTATGACTTGCCCCAAACTGATTGATTATGATAATCATAAAGTGGGCATGTCTGTAAAGGGGAGACTCGTGAGTACCCAGAGAACCCATTTTCATTCACATATCTTGAGGTCAGAGGTCAAGGGACCCCATTTAAAATGTCCATGACAGTTTTTCCTCGCCAAAATTTAGGGCAAGTTTGGAGCGTCATTTATCCGTCTTTGCGACAAGCTAGTATAACAACTCTAGCTTTAAAACTGAGCCGGCGACAACCTAAAAACCATAAGTTCCGTTAATGTGTGAAAGAAAAATAATGGCGTTAAAACGAATTTGTGTTAACGCGTTATCGCGTTAACTTTGACAGCCCTAATGAATACAAAAAAAACCCAATATTGATTGTGCCTTTAACAACACAAAATTCCCAATTAGACTTTATTTTCTAACATCAAGCACTGTCACGGACAGAGTAGCACAGGTAGCCACATTGTTGGTTTTAAAAAGTGACGATGCGTTTCACCTTCTATGGCAGGAAAGTATTGTTACTCTGATCTCTGTGGTTTGAGTGTTTCATCTCTGCTGAATGTCTGCCCACATCCCACAGCGATGACCTTTGTGGTTGGGTCAGAGCATGCAGCAAGGTGAAAATGTCAACTGTTAGATGAGAGCAAAATGTTGCGTATTAGTCGATTGTCCCAGGCCCTTATGAAGGTCCAATCCTCTGACATTAATACTGAATCACATTTTAAAGCAACTTAAACAAACACTTTGTCCACATCAGCCTTATTTGAACAAAAACTGCCACAATTATATAAAAAAAGACCAGGGCTGTGGGTTAATTGGCAATATCACAACCTCTTCACTCTACAGTTTATTAATAATTAACTTTGTGATGAGAAATCATTTGTATTGCCTGTTAGTGAAGAGGTTGTGGCTTCATGTTGAAGAAAATAAGCAACATAAGCTTCTGTATGGTGTGTGATGTACAGTATTTGGTACCTTTTTGCATCTTAGTCTTTGGTTATGAAGACGCTGCGACTGTTTCATTGAACTTGTATCTCACTGCAAATTTTACAGTATGAGAACCAACATTTACCCCCAAGACATCTCTATATAAACTATACATCGGCGACATATTTTGTAGCTGAGTGCTAATAACACAAGTCTTAAAGCTTTGTTCCTGCTAACGGTTTTGTCTTGGAATGTAACGTTCACGGGAGAAAGACAAGAATAGGAGGAGATTTAATGTGAAAGCATGCTATTTTGCATAGTCAAGTTGCCACTGATATCACCATTGTTAAATGTATGTAGAAAGTAGTATCAGTAGTAGTATATTTATACATGAGGTGCACAAAAAAATGCTCCTTCATATAAACTAAATGGCAGCTGAACACTTCCTGCCATTTGGCCATCTTAAGTGTTGTGTTTGATTGTAAACACTTTTAGCCTTTCCACCTGAACTTCCCCGTTTCCTTCCTGTGTGCCGTCCTAATCCCACTGAAAACAAAGTGCCAACCCAAAATGAACTGTTATGAATCAGCCAACACGGAAGAATGTTCTGCCTTTTGAAAGGAGAAGAGATAGGGGAGAGTTTCGGTCACATTATGGCCAAAAAAGAATGGAGCCAGCCATGAATATAGTAATAAATGGCACCCCGCCACTAAAATCACCATTGACGTCAGTGCTGCTTCTGAGTAAAATCCCATTATACACAGACAAGATACAATTAGATGAAATACGACAGTTGGGAACACCGCTTCACATCAAAAATGTACTGATACTCAGAGTGGAAAGTGTCTGAATGATGGCATCAGAAAGTTATTGTACCTTCAGGCCACGATGTTTGATGTGTTCTGGAAGAATATGACAAAACTCTACTGTTTTATTATAAAACATCCTTTATAGATGAGGGGTTTCATTATATTTCCACGGTTGGTTTTAGCGACCCGACCATTTAGGATTTTAAATCTCTATCACTGCCTCCCTGAAGTGAACTTTCCTTTTGTTTTTATGGTGTGTTATTTATTCCTCTGAAGCTCTTGTAGTGCCCTTCCAACTCACAAATAACTCCGCCCCCCTTTGTCCAAACAAACCCTCCCACCTTTACCAGCGTACCCGAGCACCCCTCCTCTACCCACCCTTTTTGTTAACACTGATTATGTTTGTGGACTCTCACAGACATTGTTTGTAAAACTAAGAATTCTGCAGCAGAATATTTTTGGAGACAATTGCTGTACAGTATTTGTAAGCTCTATTTTTGTATATTGCTATTTTGGAGAAAATAATATGCATTTTTTTTCTTTTCTTGTTTTTGCTAATTTCATGTTTATTCATTTTAAGAATATGTTGCATGTGACTGACTTGAACTGTAAATAAAATTTCCAAGTTTTGGGAAAGATTTGAGTGTTTTTTGTGTCTTTTATTAAAAAAAATCAACCCTGAATATGATCTGAAGTTGTGTATTGCTTCATGTACACAGCATTTGATGCAAAATGTTATTTTTTTTCCTATCTCATACAAGTTTCACAAATGATTTGTTGTACAGATTTACTTATGGACTGATCACAAATGTGTTCATAAGTTAAATTAATATCTTTGACTTTATTTAAAACTGATAGCTTGGAAGTTGTCAAGGTGATCAGAAACATCTTTAAAAATTGTGTAATACCACCACCTTGTGGTTAGACAGCGCTAGTCCAAATTATCTGCATTACTGGTCTACATCATTTTTTCTATACTTTATTTAGAAAGTTCAATACAGTAGTTACATAAAACATGTTCAGAGAAATAAATATATTTCACAGTATAAAAATAATATAAAAATAAAATAAATTTTACAAAAAATAAAATGTAAGGAAAAGATGAATAAAAACAAAGAACAATCGAGTTCCGTTAAACAATTGGAATAACATTTGAAATGTCTAAATAATCTGATTCTGAATCTGAATTTTTGAGTTTTAAGTTTTCAATCATAGTCAAATATGTTAAAAGTATAAAAGGAGGGTATTCTTTTAAGCCATATAATTTTATGGATATAATATTTTGCTAAGATATTAATCAAATATGACAACCATTCACATTTTCCTTTTGTTTTCACTAAAGGCTGAAATTAGAAGGAAAATGTAACCTTCAATAAGACAACATTGAACCAACAGAGACATCTAGTGGGAAAAGTTACTGTTCCTTCACAATCAAGCCTCAGAGACTTATTAAATTATTGTTGAAATATACAGTAGGCCTAGATATTTAAAACTGTCACTATACAAAGTAAAAGAAGGAAACATTAGAATCACTCACATACAGATGAAGCATAGCGAAAACAAACAAAAAGCAGTGCCAAACATAAAAAGGACAACAGAAATTAAACAAAATCCAACATAAAATAAATAAAAAAGAAAGACATGCGAGAGTATGACAATAAGTTTACTTAAAAACTTTGAAGATATTTCATCTGTTCATTATTTTCATAACTTTTTTTGTTCTGTGAGGAAGACACATACAATTTTTTCAATTCAAACTTTATTGCAGACTCGAGGTCCAGATAAGAAAAAAGAAAAAACAACAACAATACATTACATATAATACATTACAATACAGAAAGCACTATAAAAAGTCATGATTAAAAGATATTAAAAATATAAATATTAAAAATATAGTGCATTGTTCAATTTCCTTCATAAATACAAAGAAATTAGTTTCTTTGGGGGGAGGGGGGATTTGGCAAGAATTAAAATTAGATTAATAAGATATATCTAGTAAAATACAAAATTTAAGAAAATGTTGTCAAGTATAAAACTGTTAACATCTTTCCACAGCTCATATGTTATTAAACTATTGTTGAAATATACAGTAGGCCTAGATTTTGTTATGTACACCTATGATAGTTTCGACCACAGATAGTCTTTTTTAATCCCATGCATTATTTTCCCTGTCAAAACCTGGCGCCTACATTACCCACAATGCAACGCGACCGCCGGCAGTTAGGTTTTTAGGATTCAGGTGTGTTTAGCCGTGAATGTAGCCTCAGGCTGCTAGCCTTCCGCAGAGACGATGAGAGGGCTACAGAGGTCTGGTAAGCTCACTTCTTTTTAACTCCACACCACCACAGATGTTTCATTTTCACCTTGTAGTCTTCAGACTCACCTGACGCATCACTTGAGCCACAAAAACACAACTTTTTACACTACAGTAGTAGTAGTAGGCTACCGTTAGCTACTCCCTAACACCTGTAAACAGACTTTATGCGTGTAATTCTTCTTTTCTAGTTTTAACTTATGTACTTTATGTTTGCACTTTTTTATTTTGCTTACACTGTTTTAAGCTGTGCCTTATGTTTATAGGTGCCTTTGAATGAACATCGAGGTCGTGTTTACAGCGCGGGAAGTCGTGTATACCACATGCTTGGCGGTTAAGTCATGAGAACATTGTTGCTAGGCAACAGCAATATTAACGTTACTGTCAGCATCTAGAAGCTACAGAGGCTAACAATTTAGCAAGCTAGCATAACATAATGCAGGTAATGCAAAGGCATAATGAAAGAGGAAAAAGATGAGACCGTTGGGAATATCAACATTTTCCTCAGAGGTATAAAATTGCGAAGAAAAACATTTTTAAATTTAATTTTTAAAATACAACTACAATATATTCACTAGGTGTGTGACGATTCACTCAGCTCACGATACGATACATGATATTGGGTTCACAATCTGGATACGATACGATATTGTAACGCGCTGTTAGTCGTCGAGCCAACGCGCTGTGCTTGTGTAAACAGCAGCGGTGGATGAGAGACAGCAGACAGCAGACTGAAACGTTGCTTTCCTCCATGTTTAACCGTTTTATCGTGTTTATGCTTGTTGAACAGGTGTAATAACAAAGTTTTATTGCACTTAGCAACGAGCATAGCGTCAACTGTCTCTCCCCCTCTCTGATCATCTGTTCACTGACTGCGCTGTGTGCATGTTGATATGTATGGAGTTCCGACACAGAAGCTGCAGCCCTGCCTTACGATTGATTGGTTCAATTTCGGCTAGGGCAGACCAGATGTTACTATGCATGAGTTGTACCCCAAGAGGCTTTACTTTATTAATCCCAAATTGGGAAATTCTTTTGTTACAGCAGCAGGTTAACCAGGCAGTGTCAGGACCTGTCCATCATTACTCACATTACTCACCTTTTGTAATGTAGACAATGTGCGTTGGTTTTGTGTGTGTGTTTGAGGAAAGATTATTTTCATCCTTTCCATTCTTTTACTGTGGGTGAGGCTTTTTTTTTTTTAAAACAGTGTCACTTTAGCAAATAGTCTCAGTCTCAACAAGTCATTGTGATGAATGGTGACACAACCAGGACACATTTAAGATCATTAATCAGGATCCTTTCTCACTGCCGGATTATCAAAACAGACATTAGAAGAAAATGTAACATGGAAAATAAGGAATATGGATTTTATATTAGGTCTATACTGTGGGCGAGGATGAAATATATATAGTATGCAGATGGTAACTTGTTTGCAGGCAGATAAATATAAACAGGATGGGCTTCTTTTAAGAGTCGGTATCAACGTATTAAATTGCTTCTTGTATTTTAGACTGAAAAATAGCAGATATTGATCACTATCTTTAAATGATCAGCAGTTACTTCTTAAAAACTCCAAATCATATCATTCCATTGAAAGTAGATTATTTACTTCATGTAGATTAGATATTTAAATACATTTTTAAGGAAGACTGTTCACAAATACAGGATTCAATGGAACAGTTGAAAAGTTCACCTAAATATCCCCCCCAAAAAACACTTGTACACGTTTAGCTTGATTAAAGTTTGTGAAAAAGGTAATTTTAACATAATTTTTAAGGAAAAAAGTACCTGTGAACTGGGCAGGAGAGGCTTTGAAAAATAGCGGTCAAATGTTTCATGACTTTAAAGGTGATGACAATAAAAAGACACAAACCGAGATATTCCGAGTTCTACCAAACTTTTATTATTATTATTATTAACATTTGAACACACTGGATCATCTAGATTTTCTAAACCTATCAACACAAGTGCTTCATAACATGATTATTATATATTTCAACATAAATTACATACTATGTTTCTGTGTGGGTAACAATCACTCTATTCTGTAAATACAGATAAAGGCAACACAACCATGTTACAGTGCAAAAAGGAACTTGTAGAGAACGACACTGAAGTGACACACAACCAGACTGCTCATGTATGTCATCCCAGCATGTGCAGCAGCAGTGTTAGTGGTGTTTGTCGTTATCGCCGTTGTTGTTGCTACGGCGGTGGTTGTGGCTGCTACGGCGGTCGTGGCTGCGGCGGTCGTGGCTGCTGCGGTCGTGGCTGCTGCAGTCGTGGCTGCTGCAGTAGTTGCAGGTGCTGCAGTTGTTGCAGGTGCTGCAGTGGTTGCAGGTGCTGCAGTTGTTACAGGTGCTGCAGTTGTTGCAGGTGCTGCAGTTGTTGCAGGTGCTGCAGTTGTTACAGGTGCTGCAGTTGTTGCAGGTGCTGCAGTGGTTGCAGGTGCTGCAGTTGTTACAGGTGCTGCAGTTGTTGCAGGTGCTGCAGTGGTTGCAGGTGCAGGTGATGTAGTCTGAGCATTTGCTGAAGCTATAAATCAATAAATAAAACATAAATATAAGAGAGGACTGTGTCCCTTTTCCAAAAATTGCAACGCACTGTAACATGAAAAACAAGTTTTACTCACCAATGAGCAGAAGTTGTATCAGAATTGGCAGAAGCATTTTTAATCTGTGTTGCATCTAAAAGAAAAAAAAATGAAAATGTTTTCTTACGTGATCAAACGAAACAGTTCCTCCAAAAACAAAAACAAAACAAAACTTGAAGCAAACGATGAAAATACAAAAAAATAAATCTGAATAATGCGATAAAATCACTTCACTAAAAGACAGAAAAAGATTGTACTTACAAAACTTCTCTGGATTTTACTTATGTAGCTGCCTTGAGCTATGATGTGAATGCTGCTTTCTCTCGTCTCGCTCTTTAATTAGTTCACCCTCAGATGTGCACCTTTAACTCAACCTCCGAGTTTGTCACTGCCTTTTATATGGTGAGTGACCGACATGAAAAATGATGTGGAAGACACCCAGCTTTAAACGTGTTTGAAGGATGATCATTCCTTCCACATCGGTCACCTCAGTGTAATAAATTGTTTTGTTTGTTTTGTTTGTC
Source organism: Sebastes fasciatus (assembly GCF_043250625.1). Classification (NCBI taxonomy): domain Eukaryota; kingdom Metazoa; phylum Chordata; class Actinopteri; order Perciformes; family Sebastidae; genus Sebastes; species Sebastes fasciatus. The sequence goes on from NC_133797.1 coordinate 26,475,251, forward strand.
AGACTATTCTACTGCAACTGAAGGGATTGACAAAGCAAACAGGTTGATGACAAACTGAAGGAGTTGTCTCTCTGTGCGACACAAAGACAGTAGTGTGCACTTTAACAATGAATGTCATTTAAAGTCCTTGGAATGAGAATAAAGGTGAGGGGAAAAAACAAGGTGTCTTTATACGCAACCTGTTCTCCAAATGTACTCGGCTATTTTGGGTGAACATACAATAGCCCTACAATGTTTTTGACTGAAACCTGTGTCTTGTGATGCAGTGATTTACGTAGATGCTGCGTTATAAAGTCATGTGTCACAATCAGTACCCGTATGTTGTTAGAGGTCATAATAAAACCATTAACGATTATTAACAATACGTTATTATTCAGTTTAATCAACCGGCTTCCATGATTCTGCTACATTCATGTCCTCGTGATAATCTCACTCAACCTTATACAGTATGTTTCTAAACGACTTTGAGAACCTCAAATCAAAATGGCCAACAACCACTAGTGGAAGTACATTTACTCAAGTACTGTACTTGAGTACAAATTTGAGATTGTTTGTTGTGCTTTACCTGAGTCTTTTCTTTTCATGCCGCTTTATAATTCTACTGTACTTCAATTCAGAGGGAAATATTGTACTTTTGCTTAACAGCTGTAGTTACTAGTTATTTTTAGGGCTGTCAATCAATTAAAATATTTAATCGCGATTAATTGCATGGTTGTCCATAGTTAATCGCGATTAATCATAAATTAATCGCAAAGGGAGATTTGTCAAGTATTTAATACTCTTATCAACATGGGAGTGGGCAAATATGCTGCTTTATGCAAATGTATGTATATATTTATTATTGGAAATCAATTAACAACACAAAACAATGACAAATATTGTCCAGAAACCCTCACAGGTACTGCATTTAGCATAAAAATATGCTCAAATAATAACATGGCAAACTCAAGCCCAACAGGCAACAACAGCTGTCAGTGTGTCAGTGTGCTGACTTGACTATGACTTGCCCAAAACTGCATGTGATTATCATAAAGCGGGCATGTCTGTAAAGGGGAGACTCGTGGGTACCCAGAGAACCCCATTTTCATTCACATATATTGAGGTCAGAGGTCAAGGACCCGAAAATAGCAATGACAGTTTTTCCTCACCAAAGTTTAGCGCAAGTTTGGAGCGTTATTTAACCTCCTTTGCTACAAGTTAGCATGACATGCTAAGTTTTCTGGTTTCAAATGATGCCAGTATCTCCACTCTTAAAGTCACAAGTCGGTTAATGCATTAAAGAAATTAGTGGTGTTAAAATGTATTTGCGTTAACGCCCTATCATGTTAACTTTGACTTTGACTTAGTTTATAAAATATGTTTTTGTTATAAATTACCCAACAGTATACAAATACAGCTGAAATGATTAATTGATTAATCGGTTCAGAAAATGAACTATTTTGTCATTTTTAATGCAAAAATGTCAAACATTTCATGGTTTCAGCTTCACAAATATGAGGATTTGCTGCTTGGTATCACTTTGGACACTTATGGGTAATTGTGAGGACATTTACCATTATTTTCTGAATTTTTACAAACCAATCAATGAGTTAATCAAGAAAACAATCCATTAATCCATAATGAAAATAATCATTAGCTTCAGTCCTATACAAAATAGTTTAAAAATTAGTTCCACCTCAAATCCTTCTTTTACATTAATTTATGAGTAATAATACTAATGATATATACTGTATAATATTATATATAGTAACACTCACAGGGGCTATATCTGTGCATTGACTATTTTTAATACCTTATGTACATTTTCCTGATTATACTTACATACTTTTACTTTGCAAAATGTTCAGTTCAGGACTTTTACTTGTAACAGAGTATTTTTACATTGTGGTGTTGCTTCTTTTACTTAATAGTAGCACCAATAACAATCCTTTAATGTGATGGTTCAGTTTGTGTCAAACTGCCTCATTGTATTTGCTAAATAACTGATCAGAAGTCACAATACACTCCCTATAAACTGTTTCTCACCGCCATTGAAGAACAGTAACTAATACCAGCTTCAAGAAGTCCATTAGAATAAAGGGACTAAATATAATACATTTTAATGTGAATGTTAACACCCCCAAATTAAAGCTGTGCTTTAAAGTGACTTTTGCTGAACCGTGGTCGCAATAGCAATTACAGGATAATGGAATGTTGAATTCATATTTTTTTCTTAGAGGTATGGTGTGTTTACGATAAACCCATTTAAATCTTTATATGTGACATGCTGAAATGTAGTGTATTAGTAGAACAAGTATGAAAGTCATAAAGTCAGGGAACTGACTGACTGTAATGTCAGTGATATACACTCAGTTGCCAGTTTATTAGGTACACCCAGCTAAAACTAATGCAGTCTAATACAACAGCCCTGCAATAATCCTATATTCATGAAGGATATAATGGTGCTGAATTGTATTGTATGAATAATTTTTTTCATTTAGTCTTTCAATGGTTACATGATCTAACTTTAATCTCATAGTTGTAGTTTTCTTTTAAATCCAGTATTGTGGAGTACTGAGCCTAAACAACAAAAACGTGTTACTGCCCAGTGAACCGGTATGCCAAGCAGTGACGCGTGTCCCGTGACACCAGCTTCTTGGTTAACACATCGAAAAATAAACAGAGTCTGACATTAGACACAGTGTCCCGCCCAAACCTCCCACACACTGTGCATCTCAGGTGAAGCCATAATAATGAGACAAAACTGATTATTATCTCTCGATTAATAGACAATTGTTTCGTCTAAAAAGTGTCGGAAAATAGTGAAAAATGCCCATTATAATTTCCCAAAGCCCAGGTTAAGTTGACACTTTAAAATTGCTTGTTTTGTCAGACCTACAGTCAAAAACACAAAGATATTAAGTTCACTATCATATAAAAGAATGAAAAGTGTCCAAACCTCATATTTCAGAAGCTGGTAGTGGATATTTATCATATTTGGATGAATGACAAAAACAAATTTCAAAATAATTCAGATTCTTTCTCTTTCAATCGACTAATCAAATATTTTTTTCAGCTGTACAAAAAAATGATTTCCCAGCACCCATTTCATCAACACAAGAATATTAAAAGCCTGTCCTTGACCTTGGAAACATAAGTTGACAAAACAAACTCACCACATGGTCCCTTTAGTAGATATTCTGGATACTTTCAATCGTATCACTCAATTAAGCTCTGCAGGTGTACTTGTTCCAGTAATATCTAGTAAATAATAACCAGTTTGCCCAACATAAACTGATAGAGATATACGGATCTGCGATAAGCTAATATCGATCGATATCGTCCTGTTGGGCTTTACAGTAAACCTACAGCATGGCTTTATTGGCTTAGTAAATGGAATATAATGATAAAAAAAAAACAATATTACACTTTTATTATTTTCATTATGTGTATTGTGTAGCTTAAAAACTCATTTTAGATTTAAGAATAAACTGAAGACAAGGCTGTCACTCTGAAGTATTTGTGTTTTACATGTTCCATTAGAGATGGGCGATACCAAACCTTTTAAATTAAATACAATACTGATACCTTTTTTTTTACAATTTTATCGATACCGATCATTTCTTAATCATGGTCATTTTTAGAATAAAAAAATCATTACACTCATGATACATACCGGCCATTAATAACAAATTTATTACAAAAGCAAATATAAGTACAATTATTTAAAAATGTTTGTGCCAATAGGTGTAAAAAAATAGTCCAGTATTCTACAGAAATATTATGATTAAATAATGAGCCACCTTATAACTTTCAGGATTTGTTGTTTTTAGATGTCTGAAGAGGGACTCGTGTTGCTGTGTGTGACACATTGTTCTCACAAATACTGCATCTTGCTGTATTTCTAGCTACAGGTGACAAGTAACACCACACCACACTACATTTCCTTTTTGCTGTTCTCTCGCATGTTTGATGTGGAAATGTGCGACTGTATGCCGCTGTGCGCTAGGTTCTGATGTCACATTGGTTTCCAGGGTCACGTGACAGGGGCCAGCTAAATATGTCGGGGCTGTTTCGGCACAAACATTATACAAAAATTGTGAAAACCACCCACATTTGTATTTATATAATTTTATTATAGATATTTTTTTAAGTAATCAATACCAATTGAGTAGCTTGTGAGTATCGAAGTGTAGATAACACAGTATTGATCCGCCCATCCCTACGTTCCATGCCATTTATTTAGTGTATTTAAATTACACAATACTCAAGAGCACCTCAACATAACAATGAAAAAGTAAATATTCCGCTTATTGTTGTTCTAATGGTACATACATAAAATTCAGCATATCTTGCTTCATTGTATTTTTATTTTTTTTTACTTGTTTCCCGGCCATCAATAAGTGTGACAATTTGATTTACAGTAAGAATTTAAATTTTATTTAATATAAAATCCTGTAAGTGAAACAAAGTTGGTCATATATTACACAGTATCTAACAGAGCAATAGGCAAATCAATAATAGGATACTTATGATGCAAAAAAAAAAAGAAGAAAAACTGAAAAAGTTTAATCTTAACTGTTTCTTAATGATCACCTTAGTGCCGACCTGACCAGCAGCAATCACACCTATTGGGCAACATTTATTTTTTACTATTTTTAACTCAATAATACTTTTAAATATCCTCTAATTAGTTAAACTTTTATTGGATTAATGTGTAAATGCGTCCTCCCTTACAAATGTGTTTGTTGTATTTCAGTCATCCAAATATAAGACGTGTAGGCAAAGTACTGCATAGATTCACTTTTATTATCTCAGTCTTTAGGTCAAATTTTGATCAACCTTATGACTTTTTTGAACTTTGGCTTTTACACGCTGCTTCTGTGACTTCTGCAGCAAAGCCAGCGTGTCTCTCTTCTCAATTTTCCTGAGTTGTTTCTTCTTCATCCTCTTGATCTTTGCTGTGTTCCTGATCTGTGATACAAAGGAGACGGGAGAATATAAACAATGGTCAAATCGCCAACAGAAATATTTTGTGTACTTATGTTGCTAATTGATAACCTCCTTTTCACTTGATTACCTTTGTTTTTATTCCACAAATTAAATTCTGAAGCAGGTAATAACTTCTCCATAACTTGTGGCTCAAATGTGTTAGAAAACATGTTTAACTTGAGTTTAATTTCCAAGTTGGTACATTTGGTGTGTTATTTATAACATTAAGAGGTTTGCAATACAAAATATGCTTGACAGAAGATGGTAATATAAGGAATAAGGCTGGGCAGTATGGCCAAAATATTCTATCCCAATATAGGTCATTTTATATCACGATAATGATAGATATCAACTTATAGCATGTTTTCTGGTAAGTCAATGAATAAATAGTCTGTATGAAATAACCACATGGTAAAGCCTATTTTTGTTTACTCCTGTGTGAATTAAGTACTATGAACAATACTGAGTATTTTCTCATTTAAATAACAACTTTTATGCAAAATGAACATAAACAGTGTCAAGTGAAATTATTAGATATATTTATTTTCATGTATACACCGTTTTTTTAATCGCATTGAACTGAGTGGTAAGATAAAGTGTGATTTAAAAATAAAACTGCAATCTTCAAATGAGATTCCCTCAAAATATTTCACATCAGATTTTCTGAGAATTTTTTGTTAGAAAGTCCTTGTTATTATTACGGATGCACCGATCCGACTTTTTCAGTCCCGATACGGATACGGATACCTGGGCTTTGGGTATCGGCCGATACCGAGTACTGATCTGATACCAGTGTTTAATTAATAAGCTGTATGCCTCACTGTGTGGAAGTGACTGGAATCATTTAAGGCAACATCAGGCTTGATTTAAATATCGCTTTCCTAACTTTGTAAAACAAATTGTAACAAATAAATTCATAGATATAAATGTACTGAATTATTTATTATTATTATTACACGGCCGTGTTGAATACTTGATTCTGATTGGTCAATCACGGCGTTCTAAGGTCTGTTATTTCTTTATAGCAGACCGTTGCGGTGTATAGCAGACCGTTGCTGTGGGCACAGTTCTGATGTCGGACTCTGGCGGACCGTTTTTTGTGTCAAAATATTGATTTCTTCGGTAAGTAGCCGTGTTATAAGCGGGATAATGTACAGCTTAATCTCTGATTTAAAATAACCAGTAACTTGGTAAAAATAATCTTCAATATTAACAAGAATTACAATTCAAGCCTTTTTAATGCAGCAACAAATTGGTCAAAACTTAAACAGGAATTAAAATTCAAGTATATAATGTATATAGTATATAAAGATAGAACTGAATTGAATAGATTGGCCCCATTTTCACCGATACCCGACCCAGCCGTTTGAGTCAGTATCGACCTGATATCCGATGCAGTATTGGTGCATCCCTATTTATTATCAATTTAGACAACGTAATTGTGTATCGCGATATGTCAATATATGACTTTGTCATGATGTGACTCCATGGAAAGACGATAAATTATTGCTCAGCCCTGATAAGGAGGTATAAGCTCTGCAGTTGCTAATGTTCTTTTTTTATCCACTGAGCTTGTCGTATGTCAAAAAGCTACTGGAACAAGCTACTTGGAAACGGTGTATGGCGTGGTGTCAGTGTGTCATCTTGTATTGGGTGAAGTCTCCGAGAACGTTTAACAACAACAGTTGACATACCACTTGCACAATCTCTGATTTGCGTTCGTTCTCTGCACGGCGTTTCAAGTTGTCTTCTCTCCTTTTCCTCTTTTCCTACAAAGCCAGGAAATATAGAATAAATGAAAAATAGGTGCAAATACTTTAACATTACAAGGGTTAAATAATCACACAGCTTTAGCTTACCTCTTTCTGCTTGGCTTTCTCCCCTTTAAGCTGCACAGTGTACTGTTTCACCAACTCCTTCTCCCGCTTGGCCTCCATCTTCTTTTCCCAAGAAGAGCACAGCGGTTTGTCTCTTACCAGTGCGGAGAACCTAAAAGACAAAATAATACAAGTTCCCCTGTAAAACAGGGATGCACTGATCCAAATACTGAGAAAAAAATGTGTATACCTCACTGAAAAGATTTGCATGTAAGGTTACATGAGGCCAGGGACTTCTGTGGCACTAAAAGCGGAGTCGTGTGACAAATGTAACAGTGAAAAGGACACAATATTTAATATGGATTGGTCATGTCATGGCCAACACCTGATCTACTTAGTAGTAGTATCGTTGGCAATATTTATTTATTTATCCTGTATGCTGACTGATATTCTAGTCTCACACATATGTATGTGTGTGTGTGTGTGTGTGTGTGTGTGTGTGTGTGTGTTTTTTTTGTTAGTTTGTTAGTTTTTCTCACTCTTTACCCTGAAGGGGTCTCCAGTTTTGCTTATATTGCGGTCATCTGGCAGCTCTGCAGTTGTTTTTGACAAGTACCCTCGTTTTTTTTTCCTGTTATTTTGTATAAGGGCACTGGGTGTTTCACATCTTGTGTGTCTATTGTAAAAAAAAAAGTCGAAAATAAATATATTAAAAAAGAAACCAACCAATATTCACATTTGAAAGAAAAAAAAAAGTGTAAAAATACAATATCTCCCCCTGAAATGTAATGGAGTATGAGTATAATGTAACATTACTTGGTTACTTCACTGACTGCTATGCCTACACTGGCTCCCTGTCTCTCACAGAATTTATTTCAAAATACTGCTGCTGGTTTACAAAGCACTAAATGGTTTAGGGCCAAAACACATTTCTGAACTTCTGCTATGTTCTGAACCATCCAGACCTCTCAGGTCATCTGGATCAGGTCTGCTTAGTGTCCCCAGAGTCAGAACTAAACATGCAGAAGAAGCACGATTAGTTTTTATGCACCAAATATCTGGAACAAGCTCCCAGAAAACTGCAGGACCAGATACCAACTCTGAGTTCTTTTAAATCAAAGCTTAAAACTTTCCTGTTTGCTGCTGCCTTTTATTAAACCAGATAATGATCTGATACTGCACTAGAGCTTTTACTCTTGTGTGTTATACTCTTTTAGCTTCTAGCCTAGCTTTTATTTTTAGCCTGTTTTTATTTTCTAATCTTTAATGTTTTTATAACTGTTTTAATTATGTCTTAATGTTCTTTTGCACTTTGTCGCAATGTTCTTTAGTGTTTATGTAAAGCACTTTGAATTGCCCTGTTGCTGAAATAAGCTATACAAATAAAGCTGCCTTGCCTTAATGCTACGGTTTTTATTCTGCCTATGTCTGTAAAGCACTTTGGTCAGCTCATGTTGTTTTAAAAGTGCTATAGAAATAAATTTGACTTGACAAATATTCACATTTGAAAAAAAAAAGAAGTAATTACTAACTATCTGTTAAATAACTATAGTGTAAGAATACAATATCTCCCCCTGAAATGTAATGGAGTATAATGTAACGTTACTTAGTTACTTCACTGCTTGTTGCCTCAGTAACGACCCTCCTCACCCCTGCTTGTTGCTGTCTCAGTAACGAGCCTCACCTCTGCTTGCTGCCTCAGCAACGACCCTCACCTCTGCTTGCTGCCTCAGTAACGACCCTCCTCACCTCTGCTTGTTGCCTCAGTAACGACCCTCCTCACCTCTGCTTGTTGCCTCAGTAACGACCCTCCTCACCTCTGCTTGCTGCCTCAGTAACGACCCTCCTCACCCCTGCTTGTTGCTGTCTCAGTAACGAGCCTCACCTCTGCTTGCTGCCTCAGTAACGACCCTCACCTCTGCTTGCTGCCTCAGTAACGACCCTCCTCACCTCTGCTTGCTGTCTCAGTAACGACCCTCACCTCTGCTTGTTGCCTCAGTAACGACCCTCCTCACCTCTGCTTGTTGTTGCCTCAGTAACGACCCTCACCTCTGCTTGCTGCCTCAGTAACGACCCTCCTCACCTCTGCTTGTTGCTGCCTCAGTAACGAGCCTCCTCACCTCTGCTTGCTGCCTCAGTAACGACCCTCACCTCTGCTTGCTGCCTCAGTAACGACCCTCCTCACCTCTGCTTGTTGCCTCAGTAACGACCCTCCTCACCTCTGCTTGCTGCCTCAGTAACGACCCTCCTCACCTCTGCTTGCTGCCTCAGTAACGACCCTCACCTCTGCTTGCTGCCTCAGTAACGACCCTCCTCACCTCTGCTTGCTGTCTCAGTAACGACCCTCACCTCTGCTTGTTGCCTCAGTAACGACCCTCCTCACCTCTGCTTGTTGTTGCCTCAGTAACGACCCTCACCTCTGCTTGCTGCCTCAGTAACGACCCTCCTCACCTCTGCTTGTTGCTGCCTCAGTAACGAGCCTCCTCACCTCTGCTTGCTGCCTCAGTAACGACCCTCCTCACCTCTGCTTGTTGCTGCCTCAGTAACGAGCCTCCTCACCTCTGCTTGTTGCCTCAGTAACGAGCCTCCTCACCTCTGCTTGTTGCTGCCTCAGTAACGAGCCTCCTCACCTCTGCTTGCTGCCTCAGTAACGAGCCTCCTCACCTCTGCTTGCTGCCTCAGTAACGAGCCTCCTCACCTCTGCTTGTTGCTGCCTCAGTAACGAGCCTCCTCACCTCTGCTTGCTGCCTCAGTAACGAGCCTCCTCACCTCTGCTTGCTGCCTCAGTAACGAGCCTCCTCACCTCTGCTTGCTGCCTCAGTAACGAGCCTCCTCACCTCTGCTTGCTGCCTCAGTAACGAGCCTCCTCACCTCTGCTTGTTGCCTCAGTAACGAGCCTCCTCACCTCTGCTTGTTGCCTCAGTAACGACCCTCCTCACCTCTGCTTGCTGCCTCAGTAACGAGCCTCCTCACCTCTGCTTGCTGCCTCAGTAACGAGCCTCCTCACCTCTGCTTGCTGCCTCAGTAACGAGCCTCCTCACCTCTGCTTGCTGCCTCAGTAACGAGCCTCCTCACCTCTGCTTGCTGCCTCAGTAACGAGCCTCCTCACCTCTGCTTGCTGCCTCTGTAACGACCCTCCTCACCTCTGCTTGTTGCCTCAGTAACGAGCCTCACCTCTGCTTGTTGCTCTAGTAACGACCCTCCTCACCTCTGCTTGTTGCCTCAGTAACGAGACTCACCTCTGCTTGTTGCTCTAGTAACGAGACTCACCTCTGCTTGTTGCTCTAGTAACGAGACTCACCTCTGCTTGTTGCGGTCCTTCCACACTCTCCCAGATTTGGGTTTTCCCAGCGGAATGACCGGACTTTGTTTCCCACTTGAACCCAAACGAGGCTTCTTCTTCTTCGGGCCGCTCTCGGAACTCTTTGGTGCCGTTTCTACCGCTGCAGACCCGGACATATTCTGACCGTCTCCGCTCCCGTTAACGTCGGCTGCAGCCTCCTTGTGCGGCGGCTCCGCTGCTGGCTCTGACACGGTACCACCGGGCTCCGGTTCGGCCGACGCACCGAGCTTCTCCTCGGTCACACTCGGGAGTTTCTGCCCTGCCTCATCCGTGTTTTTCTTCTCCTCTACAGCCGGCAGCTCCAGGAGGACGGACCTCCTCGTCCTGCGGATGGGGGTCCTCACCGGACCGGCTTCTGAGTCCAGCAGTGCGGCAGGAGTGCGCACTTTGCGACCACTGCGGGTCCGTCTGGTCTCCGGTGGCGGATCCTGGACCTGCTCCTCCTCGAGGCCCACTTCAGAACCACCGGTATTTTCTTCTGACACAGCTGTCTTTCTCTTCGACATGTTCTCTTCTAACTGAGTTGACCACACCACGTGAATACTCTGATCAACTTGTGTAAACACGTGTGATCACAGGCAGCGCTGTGTACTGCTGTACTTCCGCTTCTGTGGCGGATGGTACACAACGAGGGAGCGCATTATCGCCACCTGCTGGTCTGGAGTGTACTGCACTGACTTCCTACTGCTACTGTCTCTTCTTCTTCTTTAAAGGGACTGTTTGTAACTTTTTAAGCATATAAATGTACCGGGTCGGGACACATGCGCGCTCGCGTGTGGCTGAAGTCTCTGCTCCGCTGCCTGCTTGCCCCAAGCTATTTTTATGCACCAAATATCTGGAACAAGCTCACAGAAAACTGCAGGACCAGATACCAACTCTGAGTTCTTTTAAATCAAAGCTTAAAACTTTCCTGTTTGCTGCTGCCTTTTATTAAACCAGATAATTATCTTTTACTGCACTAGAGCTTTTACTCTTGTGTGTTATACTTTATTTTCGCTTCTATCCTAGCTTTTATTTTTAGCCTGTTTTTATTTTTTAATCTTTAATGTTTTTATAACTGTTTTAATTATGTCTTAATGTTCTTTTGCACTTTGTCGCAATGTTCTTTAGTGTTTATGTAAAGCACTTTGAATTGCCCTGTTGCTGAAATAAGCTATACAAATAAAGCTGCCTTGCCTTAATGCTACTGATTTTATTCTGCCTATGTCTGTAAAGCACTTTGGTCAGCTCATGTTGTTTTAAATGTGCTATAGAAATAAATTTGACTTGACTTGACAAATATTCACATTTGAAAAAAAAAAGAAGTAATTACTAACTAAATCTGTTAAATAACTATTTGTAACTTTCAGAAATGCTTGTTAACAGCGACACCTGTTGCCGTTAAGTCAACAAAAGTCAGCGTCGGGCTCGCGCTTGCTCGCTCTAAATAGACATGAACGAGCATTGCTCAAAACAGTGAGGCAACACACGTCAGCTAAAACCACAATATCACTCTATATTTCACCTGCTTGGCAGTAATGTTAGCTGACCAGACGGAGGTCTCTCCATGAATCGCTGCTGATGCTAGTGTTAACTTTTCCTGCTTCAGCCCATAAACTGTAGACGCCAGTTGAGTTATTTTTTCCAAAACACTTCACAGTACATATTTTTGTTGTTGTAATTCATTGCAAATACATGGCCTTGAAAATAATCTTAAAATACCCACTGTAGCAACCAACTATTCCTATTCCTGTTACATTACGTAACATTTATTTAGCTGACACTTTTATCCAAAGTGACCTTTACATTCGGCCATGAAGATACAACCCCAAAGTTGTAGGAATTATGCAAGTACATCAACTTCATCAGATAGTTGAGTTTTTAGTCTGCGGCCGAAGATGTGTAAAGTTTCTGCTGTCCTGACGTCAATAAGGAGCTCATTTCATCATTGTGGAGTCAGGACAGCAAACAGTCTTGATTTTGTTGAGCGTTAGCGGGGCCCCCCTGTGAGGGAGTAGGCTGGATGGTATAGTTCGACCATGTCCTGGATGTAGGCTGGGCAGCAAGCGGAAGCCAGTGCAAGGTGCGGAGGAGCAGTGTAGTGTGGGAGAACTTGGGTAGGTTGAAGACCAGCTGGGCTGCTGCTCGCTGGATGAGCTGCAGAGGTCTGTTAGCATGCACTGAGGCCCTGTTCAGACCTGGTATTAATATGCGTCTTGAGTGATAGGATCACAAGTGGACAACTCTAAATACAGGTGTGAACGCACTCAAGACGCATTGATGCTACATTGAGATCTGATCTTTCAGACCACATTCAGAGGTGGTCTGGGCCACATATGGCCACATTCTTTTAGCAGTGTGTACGTGAATGTGTCCTGGGCCACATTAAGGACCGCCTACTTAACTGACATCCCGCGGGTCTCTGCGCTCCTGATGTGAATAGACAGGCAGATGTGAGAGCTTGTCCGCCTCGCAGCATGGAAACAGCTTCTGTGCTCTACTGTATTCTGTCGGTACAACTGTATTTTATTAAAATATATCTTACCTATTGGCTACACATCTACAGACTATCAGGCTAGACACACATAGTGCATTATTATCATACTGTCGATGATGTGTCGGTGTTTTTTTTTCCGATGCTTCGCACGGAGCTGACACTCGCCCTTCCACTCTCTCGCTCTCATCTCCGGCTCTCTGACGCTTTGTATCCTGCTGTTTCCTGGCAAACGCAGTGGTGTCCGTGGTATGGAGGTCCCCGGGGACCGCCGGTACAATAACCTTATGTTTTTGATGTTAATAAAAATGTGCCTGAATTCACGAATATGTAGGATTACTGCTGACATTCATGTAATATTACGTCACAACGTCTGCTGTATTAGCCATGTGTTTACTACCATGTTTATTTGTATATAGAGCAGGGAAGTGAGATCCGATCACAAGTGGTCACTGGAGACGCATTCTAATACCAGGTGTGAACAGATGTACTTAAAGCCGTCCACTTGTGATCCAATCACTCAGGATGCATGTTAATGCCAGGTCTGAACAGGGCTTCAGTCAGAAAACCACAGATCTGGAGGGGTTGGGCGAGAGTGCCGAGAAGTGAGCTGACAAATTCTTCTTTTTAGAGAGGAAAAACACCAAATATAGATGTTACGAATCAGTTCTTTATTACATTACGGCATGGCAGTTTTTATATAGAGAGAAAAACAAGTGAAGCATACTATGTTCTGTGTGATAAGCACTTTTTCACAGACACACAGTTCACGCAGAGGTTTCGTCTTCCTTTCAGTTGTTGCCTATTTTTCTAACATACAGTATAGATACATTAAACAGCATATAGTAAATTTAGCAAAACATAGGTCCATACAATTATTTATACTTCATTATGACAATAAGTCATAAGGCACAGTTTATTTCTAAAGTGTTACGATCATAATGCAAAATAATATTTTTCCCACAGTCATTTTTTTATAAGATGCCCCATATATTCATTGACAAACTAAGAAGAAGACTCAAGATGTGAATTATGATTTAAAACAGTACATTTTCACCACAGTTAAATCAGTCAGACTGTATAAAAATCACAGACAAGCATACAACGATCGCATGCATTAGATTATTTCCACTAAAGTATCAGCTGAAACATGTAGTTCTTCCCTTTCCCACTTTTGTTAATGTGATCCTGAATTTGGCCAACAGCTGAGGAGGTCACACCTTCTGACATTCAAATGGCCACACTATTTTCTACCTCCGCTGGATCCATGTATCTGTATGGGACCTCCAGATTCTTGTTTCTGATATTGATGTGTGCACTTAACACTTGAAGCTCTCCTTGAAAAGCCCTTATCAGCTGGCAGGGAATCTCCTCACTGAAATGGTCCTCCAGGTACTGGCCAAGAGGGACCTGATGACATCATTGATACATTAAGCATACATTTTTTCAAACATAGGCTATTGGCAATATACTGTTAAGATGTAGGAATTGACCAGTTTCTTCAGTTGCTCAAATAGGGTATTTTTGTTCTGACATATTGTCCTACCTGAACATAAATGTGATTTATGTAATTTAATTTTCATGAGGTTTTGGGCACTTACAAAGTCAGAGGATGGCTGGCTAAGTAGCCACATGGCAGCCATTCCCTTCACTGTTGTGCCGATGTCAGGCAATGTCTGCTGCATCGTGGCCTCACTTGTTTTCCCCTTTGTGGTTGGTGGAGGAAGTCGCAGGGTGGTGGGAGTGTTGGGCATCCAGCCACCATAGTCATACTGCAACGAATGAATGATTGACAGATGACCAGTGGCGGCCGGCCAATAGAGGGCGCTAGGGCACCGCCCCCCCCTGAGCCAGACAGTCTCACACAAAAAAACATTACTACTACTACTAATAATAATAATAAATTATACAAATTGTCAATATTTGTGTGTTTAAAATATGGAATGCACACAGTAATATGTGTAAAATATGATAGAAAATCATCTGTGCAAAATATATGGTTTTCCTGCACGTCCCCTGTCTCCCCTCTGCCTGTCTGACTCCCCTCTGTCTGTCTGTATGTCTGAAGTTCAGCTCTGGGGTGACTGAGAAATCGCCCACAGCAGGCGGGTCTGTGTAGCAGTTTAGCCAACAGCTGATTCAAGCTCTGAACGATTGACATTAAATTTAGCCAATCAGCGTTCTCAAATCTGACACGAGAGGGGCGATTATTTTATCGCCCCAAGCGAGCTACTGCTCGTCAGGTTTTAGAACATCTAGCCCGTGACGGGAGACTTTGACCAATCACAGGTCATTTCAGAGAGAGAGCGTTCCTATTGGCTGTGCTCCGATCATGTGACCGGAACTTGGCGTTCCTTCACCAGATTGCACATGGCGGCGGCGTCACAAACTTTCTAATTTTTTACGGCTAAACAGTACACTACAAGATGATTCTGAAAACATTTGAGGCGATAAATAGGCATTACAGTAACAGACTATTGATTCATATTTGATCAGCGCTGCCTACTTTGACCGTTTGGTCGGAGTTCAGAGTGATTGACTGCCGGCTCTCATAGACAGCAGACCTCAGATCAGCTCTTACTGCAGTGAAAACTTGTAGAACCCGTTAGGAGCACCGGAGAACACCGGAGGACACAGAGCGACATGAATTTTTTCAGGTTACCTGTTTCATGTACTACTGTCACGATATAGCGACTGTTTTATAAAAATAACTTTTTTAAATCATATTTGCTCCAATCTCAGAAACTTCAGCTTTAAAGTACAAAACATAAAAGTAGTCATTATGCAGAATACTGTATATTATTGGATTATACTTATTGATGCATTAATGTGTTCATCACTTTAATGTTGCAGCTGGTAAAGGTGGAGCTCATTTTAATGACTTTATATACTGCTGGGTAGTTTAATCTATAATAATACATAATTTATTCGTTGATTATATTTTGTATTAATAATCTGAATCTGTAAAGTAACTGAAGTTATTAAATCAATGTGGTGGAGTAAAAAGTAAATTTTTTCCCTCTGAGATGTAGAAGTAGAAAGTATCAGAACATGGAAATACTCAAGTAAAGTACAAGTACCTCAAAATTGTACTTAAGTACAGTACTTGAGTAAATGTACTTAGTTACTTTCCACCACTGGGTACATGTTATACTGTTGTGTTTTTCTAAGCATTCTTTACTGCTCCTGTTGGAATAATATAATTGTTGATTATTTAACTGAAAAGTAGTAATGTGTTTTTGATACCTTCACTTTTTTGCATCAAATCATACCGTTTGCTGAAATTGATTGGATGTGGCACAGCCCTACCTAGAAAAATTTCCACCAGCCGCCACTGCAGATGACTGATTAATACTCTTTCGTACCGCCATTTCGTACTGTTGGATTGGAACAAAATAATTGTACAGACATTCATGGCCCCGGAGGATGAATTTGGTGATCCCCTGACTTTTCCTTTAGTGCCACCATGAGGTTAACATTTTGGTTTTCAAAGAAATTTTTAGCAACATTATAATTGAATTAAAAGGCATCACCTGTCCGGTGTTCACAGCCGAGTGCTGTCCTGTGCACGTGAAGATCACCATGGTGACAAACTTGACCAACTCAGCCACGGTGGTGAAGCTCTGAGGAATTCCTGAGAATTAGAGGGAATGAACGGCATTACTTAAAGGTATAATATGTAACCGCTGTCGGTTGCTGTTTGTAAACACATGGCATTCAAAGTTTGCCCCTCCTCCTCGGCTCAACGAGCGAGGGAGGGAAAGAGCAGCAATGGTCGAGCGAGCTATAGAGTGAATGAAGAGAGGGAGTGGCGTTAGTGAGAACAAAGCATTGAATCAGAGAAATAAAACATAATTTTCTGGTTGTTAGAGCTACAGTAGAGGGGGACGTGTGGGGGACTTGTGCGTTGGTATCTGTTATTGACTGAGGGTTACACGTGGGGATCAAAAGCTCTTTGCTGAAGCCAAGAAACATCCCGAACACAGCAAAATAAGAAGAAAAGAGAACATACAGACAGAGGGCAGGATCTCTGTAAATACAGACACCACCACACACTTGTAGTGGGTCATAAGTGATGATTAAGGGGGTTTATTTTTGTATCAGTTATTCATTGTTTTTCAGATTTTTTTTGCATATTATACATTAACAATATAAACAAACATAAATGTGTACATGGGCACACAGCTTTTCTTTGAAGCTCACCTGTGCGTGCTAGGGAAAGGAATCCATGTTCAAAAATGTCTGAAATCCACGTCTGCAGTACAGAGTCTTTCTTGACCTCAGCGTCCTTCTTGTAGTAGAAGCCGAGCACTCCCTGCACAAACCTTTGAGAAATATGGATAAGTTCTGTAAAACACATTCCTAGTTGAATTATACGTTTTTTATTCACACTGCAGTAAGACACTCTTTTGTAAGACAATTGAATGGCCATCTCTTTGGAATGATCAGTTCTGTTCTTTTGAGGAATTTGGTGCAATATTCAACACAATGGATCATACAACTTTAATATTACAGCTTAGAAGTTGATACCTTTAGATTATGGACAGAAAACCCTACACACATGTTGCGGTTTTTCAGAAAGGCTGATTAAATAAAATCCTTTATGAGAAAACCAACTGAGTTGGTTGACTGTCACTCTGTGCAGTAAATTGCTTGACTTATACGTTTACAGTATACTGGTTAATACAGCCTCAGTCAACTATCAGTAAGTCATGTCAGAGCAGTCACATACTTCAGTCACTGATCAGTAGTGGCAAAATCAGGCTAGGCTCTCGTTGCAAAGTAGGATGGCCTAGCCAGGCACCATTTACCAGGGCCTGGAGCAAACAACGGACAAACACCAGACTTTACCCTAGGAGACCGCTGTTCGTATCCAATGTGAAACATAGTCCTTTTAAGCCAAACCTTGATGTTTTTACTAAACCTAACCCAGTAGTTTTGTTGCCTGAACCTAACTAAGTAGTTTTGTTGCGTTATTGTTTTGTTTTGTTTCAATGTCATAGTCCTTTTAAACCAAACCTTGATGTTTTTACTAAACCTAACCCAGTAGTTTTGTTGCCTGAACCTAACTAAGTAGTTTTGTTGCGTTGTTGTTTTGTTTTGTTTCAATGTCATAGTCCTTTTAAACCAAACCTTGATGTTTTTACCAAACCTAACCCAGTCGTTTTGTTGCCTCAACCTAACTAAGTAGTTTGGTTGAATTTTTGTTGTTTTGTTTACATTTTCAATGTTAATGTGATTAAAACTGTTAAAGACTGCGACTGTAATCCGTGAGAAAATATGTTTCCCTCAAAACATATTTTGGTTATGCAGTTTAGTTGTATGAGAACATCATTTTGTGGGAGAAAGGGTTGCTGCTGCTCCCTGCTGGAGCAATGTCATTAACACAGATGTGCAGCCTTTGTGCTGGCCAGCTGATCTGTCCTTTCCTCATTACCATTATTAGTTGTATGTGATTCAGTTGTTAGCTTGTTTTTTTAACAAACAGCTACACTAGTTATGTTTAACAACTTTTCCCCTGCAAATGGAAAAGGAAAACAAATCCTGTACTGAAATCTAGCCCTAACCCCAATCTGAGACACACTGTGTAAAGCATGTTTTTTTCACTTTAGGGCCTCTAAACGCATTCTAACTAACTCTCATACGGTTTAAGTCTTTATAGTGTATAGCATGGCAACTACACGTCAGTAAAACATCCATGATTTTGCACATACAGTATATCACATGATTATTAACAGAATGCAGAATAGAAACTCTCTATACTACCTGTGGATGATATCCCAGAGCTTGAGTCCATCATCCCTGTAGTAGAAGTTTGGCACAGCCTCCAGCCCTCGCTCAGCAATGTCCTCTGGTATGCAGAGGGAGCTGTAGGTCAGTGAGGCCAGTGATTTCTTCAGGAGTGTCATCATACCCTCTCCACCAGAAGCTGCAAACTAAGGAACCGTCAAATATGTAAGGAATATAGTTAGAGACAAATATTGTACATCAGGGGTGCCCAATACGTCGATCGCGATCTACCGGTCGATCGCGAAGGTAGTGTGGGTAGATCGCATGGCATTTTAAAAAAAAAAAAAAAAAAAAAAATTTTTTTTTTTTTAAATAGACGTCAGCCAACAAATTGCAACACTGTTTCACCTGAACTCATCTGGAATGGAGGATGAGATTTTGACACTACAAGCTGACATTCAGCTTAAGTCCAGGGCTCATGGACAGTTCTGGAACTTACTCACAGACGAAAAGTACCTCAACATGAGGAAATGTGCTACCTCCTTGACTGCATTATTCGGCTCCACTTATTTATGCGAGTCAGCCTTTTCCCACATGAAGATTATTAAGTCCAAATACCATTCCACCTTGACTGATGATCATTTGGAAGTGTGCTTGAGGCTGGCTATCAGCAGCTACTGTCCGGACTATGCATCCCTGGCTGATTCCATTCAGTGCAAGTCATCAGAGTAAGGTAATGACAAAAAATGTACAGAGTTATATTGTACAATATGGGTTCATGCAGTTATGCAAGGTACACCAACATATATTGTACATATAAAGAATACTCAATATATTTATAAATAAATATATGTTTTGCATTTTTATAGTAGGTAGATCATTTTGACTTGGTCATTTTATAAGTAGCTCGCATGCTGAAAAAGTGTGGGCACTCCTGTTGTACATGATACTGAAAAAAGATAAGATTGGCTGTATTCAAGACCGCATACTATACTAGCAGTACTTACTGATTTGGAAAAAATCACCAGTTTGCATCGGACCAGTCTACTTTTCCTACTGTATCCCACAATGCAAAGCGCTGGAACAATACAGTCTATGGTCACAACACATTTTTTGTAGCTATTTCATCACTAAATTCACTTGTGAGATTTTTTGAGGCGAGAAATCAACTGGGTAGATTTCGAATGTTGGCAGTTTTACGAAAATTGATGGTGAAACGAAAATTTGCTCCAAACTTTTCGGAGTTTAGAAGCTCCACAAATGTCCGTGACAGCTAGCTAGCGCCTGCTGGGTTCGCTACCTCGCCAGCCGGGCAGTCACGCTCACAGACTAGGACCCCGCTGTGAGCAGGCTGGAGCTCTCAAGAAACCGGTCTTGTAGACAAGAGGCTTTTATTTACTTCTTGACGGATGGTTTGTTTTGATATCGCAACACGAATGTCCATTATAAAATTAAGGGGAACTTGTGGTTATCTGCCTTTTTGGATTTGAAAAGCTCAGGTCAGTGACGCTCACAGAGCGGCTACAGAGCAGCAGGAAGTGGCGAGGGAAGAGGCGAGAGAAAGAGCAGCCCCTCTCTGACGGGGCAGAGAGATACCTGTTGAGGAAACATTTTTACATTTTTACATTTTTAACATTACTCTAACATTTGTAGGGATATCATTCAACTACTTTGTTGCTGTAACTGAAAAAGCAGTTCGAGTAAATGTTGTCGAGCAATGTTTTATATTTACAGTCTCTCGTCATTGATGTTTGTCTTTCTTCACCGTGAGCCGTTAGAATAAATAGTTTAAGGGTTGGTGGAGCTCAACCATGCAGTATCTTACAAAGTAAACAAACATTGGTCATGAACAAAAAAAAGCTCAAAAAGTTGTATTTTTCAATAATATTGCAAAAGTGATACAAGTTGTTTTTTTTTGTCCAGTGCTTTACGAGCTTGTTAAAAGGCTAAATCCTAACCTAGCATAGTGCAAAATAAAAGTGTGCAGTGTGCAGTATGTACTGTATACTGCACACTGTGTTCGTCAGTAGTATGTAGTAGGCTGTATCGAATACAGGCCACAGTTTAGGAAATTATCTACTGAGTGTGTTTGTGTTTTTGTACCTGTGTGAAAACTCCAGTCTCAGATATTAGACGATCTCGAGCCAAGTAGTTGATATGCAGCGTGTAGCGAGTGTGAGGTACGAGGAGCTGAGGGAAAGAGGGAACTCTGTTAGTGACACTATTACATGTTAACAAAGTAAGAAAGCTAAGAAATCTTGACGCTTCTATACCATTTAGCAGTGGGAAATACTTGCAAATATATACACATTAAAACTAGGGCTGTCAACCGATTAAAATATTTAATCACGATTAATCGTATGATTGTCCATTGTTAATCGCGATTAATCGCAAATGAATCTGTTCAAATGTACCTTCCCTCAAGGCCTGTCTAGCCGATATACTTCGTTGGATGTCCCACAACTTCCTTCAGTTGAACTCTGACAAATCGGAGGTTCTCCTATTTGGCCCCGTCAGTCACAACTCCAATTTACAAGATAGTCTCGATTCTCTCTCAGTAAATATTAAACCAGTTGCAAGAAACCTGGGTGTTTTATTTGACACAAGACTTTGTTTTGAGGCTCAAATAAAACAGGTGGTGCAATCCTGCTTCATGCGCCTCAGAAATATTTCTAAAATAAAATAATTTTATCAACTCATGACCTCAATAGAGTTGTCAACGCTTTCATCTGCTCCCGTGTAGATACTGCAATGCCCTTTACTTCGGTCTCAGCCAAAAATGACTACATCATCTGCAATTGGTCAAAAACGCGGCTGCTAGACTGATCACTGGTACGAGGAGATTTGAGCATTACACTCCGGTTTTGTTGATTTTAAGATTTTTTTTGTTAACTTTTAAAGCTCTGCATGGTTTGACACGAAGCTACCTCACTGAGCTCCTTACTCCCTACCTGCCACCTTGTAAGCTGAGGTCCTCTGACTTGGCCTTACTGGTTGTACCCAGGTCTAGGCTGGTGACTAAGGGAGGCAGGGCCTATGCCATCAATGCCCTTAGACTAGACGATAAAGTTTCTCGTTGCAGAGCTCCGTCACTTCACAAGACACGGAAACCTCTGTTGGTCTGGAGGAGCTGCAGCAGTTATTTCTGCACAAACATCCACTATACATTCACTAGATATTCTCAGAGCTAAACTAACTCTTCTGCAGTGTGGAGTGAGCGCGCGTTCACGTCTATAGGTGGAGCGAGTACGCGAGAACGCGCACGCTGTCTGAGTGAAGGCAAGCAGGCAAGAGGAGACGAGGCTCGGCCACACGCGAACGCGCATATGTCCCGACCCGGTACATTTATACGCTTAAAAAGTTACAAACATTCACTTTAACAGACGGGCTTCACTAGATATAACTTTTGCGATTTTGGTGCTTCCGTGTAGTTTGTGTTCGAGTCTGAGTCTGAACAGCGTAGCTATATGCTAGCGCGCATGGGAAACCGACCCGGGTTATTTATACGTGTAAAAAGTTACAAACAGTCCATTTAAAGAGAGATTTCTCAAGTAATACTCTTATCAACATGGGAGTGGGCAAATGTGATTGCTTTATGCAAATGTATGTATATAATTATTATTTGAAATCAATTAACAACACAAAATAGTGACACATATTGTCCAGAATCCCTCACAGGTACTGCATTTAGCGTAAAAATATGCTCAAATCATAACATGTCAAACTCAAGCCCAACAGGCAACAACAGCTTGACTTGACTATGACTTGCCCCAAACTGCATGTGATTATCATAAACTGGGCATATCTGTAAAGGGGAGACTCGTGGGTACCCATAAAACCCATTTTCATTCACATATCTAGAGGTCGTTGGTCAAAGGACCCCTTTAAAAATGGCCATGCCAGTTTTTCCTCACCAAAATTTAACGTAAGTTCGGAGCGTTATTTATCCTCCTTTGCAAAAAGCTAGTATGACATGTTGGTACCAATGGGTTCCTTAGGTTTTCTAGTTTCATGTGATGCCTGATATCTTCTCTCTAGTTGTAAAACTGAGCCCACTGCAACCTAAAAATCGCAAGTTGCGTGAATGTGTTAAAGAAACTAGTGCCGTTAAAACAAATTTGCGTTATCGCGTTATTATCGCGTTCTTATCACGTTAACTTTGACAGGCCTAATTAAAACAAAATGATTCATCAAGATACAAAAGTCACCAAGTTGAAAAAACTACAACTACAGTAAGTTCAGTATTTTCCCTTTCAGTTACCTTGTACAGGGGATGCACCATCGGCACGTTGCGCAGCAGTGACACTGCAAAGACTTCAGCCAGCAGATGAGTGCGCAGCAGGTGAACATTGAGTTGATGCTCGTTGAAATCTGCACTTCTCACAAAAGTCTTGGCCGTCAACCAGTCGTACTCAGAATCAGTAGGATAGAAGATGGGGTTATCAGCTGCTTGAGTCTGTTTCAGCTGCAGGAGAAGTAAAGAGGATGTGGTTCATTCAATCCATTCAATTCATTACCAGTACTGGTCAATTATGTTAAAGAATTTTCTGTAATTGTTGTATTTTTGCCTATTTACTATAGATTTGATCTGCTTTTCATTTTGATACTCTATTGACCCCTTAAAGGGAAATTCATATTTTCATTGAATCCCAGGTCAGAGCACAGGGTCAACTTGAGAACAGTCTTAAATACATCAATAGCTGTGTCATGTAAATAAAGTGGATTTGACTTGTCTGCGTCAGACTCAACTGTCAGCCTGTCAAACTTGGATATTGATATGGGAGGAACCTGTTTACATGGCTCAAAGTTGGATGCTTACAATTTAGTTCAAACTTCTCACTTGCCTCTCAGTGCTAATCTCACCTGAATAGCAATCGGCATCAGCTTATCGTCAGGTGTTTTGTGGAGCAGGACCAGGGGAGCCATCAAGTACTGCTCCTTCCCATCGATGGTGTTTGGTTTCAGTCCATCCAAACTCTTGTAGTCACACAGGAATATGTTGCCTTTCTGTTTTAAATTTGAGTGAGGATGAGAAATGATTTCACTCATGCATACCGTGTGGATATTATACACATAAAGTGAACATGGAAATGCAACATGTAACTTCAAATTTAACATGTCATGGGGCAAAACTTGACTAATAGTAAGATAAATCAAGGTCAAGGCAATCACCTGCATTTCACTTGCCAAGGACCACTGACCACAGAGGGAGACCATGTTGTCAGCGACAGGAAAGTTCTTAGGCAGATCTGAACAACGTCGGATCAACATGGGGTTGACACCATTTAGAAACTGGTAGCCAAAAAAGGCGTCCTCCTTCCAATGTTTCTTGATATAGTCTGGAAAAAGAGCAGAGTCACTGAGTTTCAAACTTTATGCTAGAAAATCTTGCTCTACCACTGTTATCAACTTAACTATACACTGCATGTGAAACTGGAAAATGGGAATATAGAGTCACAGACATGACTGGACACTGTTCGTAGTTGTTTTAAAGTCAAAGTCTTGATTAGATACAATAAAATGCAGTTACATATTTCCTTCTCTCACATTTTTCCCCCCGTTTATCGAGCCGAGTAAAGAGGCCAACAGACTATTCAGTATTCACTAGAATCTAATGGATTATCTCAGGAATAAAAACAATTATTGTATGTTTTTAGATACCACCATGGAATACGGTTGGATATCTGAATGAATACAGTTGAATATACTATTATTAGGGCTGTCAAAGTTCTGTGATTTTTTTGGTTGTAACCAGGCTTGGAAATTAGCACCAGCCACCAGCCACCAGCCAAATGCTGGTAAAATATGCAAGTGGCTGGTAGATTTGCTTCACTCACCAGCCAAAAAAACAATGGTAATCTACTGAGTGGCAGGTGGACAAAATAGTTAATTTCCAACCCTGGTTGCAGCGGACTCAACCTAAATATGTCAATTTTAAAGCTAGAGGGAATCCTGGCATTATATGAAACTAGAAAAACCTAATGAATCCATTGGTACCAGCCATGTCATACTAGCGTGTCAGGAAGGAGGCTAAATGACACTCCAAACTTATGCTAAAT
The DNA here is from genome assembly GCF_043250625.1 of Sebastes fasciatus. Taxonomy (NCBI): domain Eukaryota; kingdom Metazoa; phylum Chordata; class Actinopteri; order Perciformes; family Sebastidae; genus Sebastes; species Sebastes fasciatus. The sequence goes on from NC_133797.1 coordinate 26,499,644, forward strand.
TTTGTCATGGCCATTTTCAGAGGGGTCCCTTTACAGACATGCCCACTTTATGATAATCACATGCAGTTTGGGGCAAGTCATAGTCAAGTCAGCACACTGACACACTGACCGCTGTTGTTGCCTGTTGGACTGCAGTTTACCATGTTATGAGTTGAGCATATTTGTTATGCTAAATGCAGTACCTGTGAGGGTTTCTGGAAAATATCTGTCATAGTTTTATGCCGTTTAATTACTATCAAAACCCGGCGCGAACAGAACAGTATCCCTGAGCAGAAAAGCAACCTCACGAGGGAGCATTTCTGCTCCGCGTGCGCAAATGCAGTCCCGCGAGCGCGGGGCTGTGATGAGCGCTCGCTCAGCCCCCTTTACGCGCTTGCAACTGCTCAACTCGCTCGCTCGTCAAGTTGACTTTTGAGACTCTGGAGGAGGGGATGGAATAGACAGTGGCTGATGTGTCCGCTCCTTTGATTGGTCACTTTCAACACCTACAGTCTCTGACGGCGAAGGCAGAACATGAATAATTCATGAACATGTGACACCGTTGTCCAATTATAGAGCACAGAACACGTGACCATCCACTCCTCCAAATATCACAATGTTGTGTCTAATTAAATGCCATATTGTTTAGTGTTAATTGATTTCCAATAATACATATACACATACATTTGCATAAAGCAAGCATATTTGCCCACTCCCGTCTTGATAAGAGTATTAAATACTTGATAAATCTCCCTTTAAGGTATATTTTGAACAGATAAAAAACATGTGATTATTTGCGATTAATCGTGATTAGCTATGGACAATCATGCGATTAATCGCTATTAAATATTTTAATCGATTGACAGCCCTAACTATTATGCATACAGTATCAAGTATTCCATTAAACTATCATGATATTACCTAATATGTCACTCCGTTTGAACCAGAACACATGATCGTCAGCATTAATATCAGGCCAGTCCTCCTTGGAACCAGCAAATCCCTTCAGTTTCAGCTCAACCAGCCTAGAAAATAAAAGCATAGACTTTATTATGATGCCTTAAATCGCTTTGATAGGCAGGTACATAGTTACATAGATAGATATCTGACAGAATTTGAGAACTTCACCCAGTGGATGCCGTGTAGAGAAACTCTGTCTTCTTGGTGAAGGAGAACTGGACCTCACAAGGCAGAGAAGAAAGGCTTTCAGCCTTCATGCTGTGGGGTATCCCCTTTTCATGCACATGCCAGCTGGGGAAAATACAGAAGAGCAGAGTGGTGAACAACTTTGGACAGTCTAGACACTAAGGCTGCCCCAAATACCATTTTCTGGGCTTTGAAGAAGAAATATTAGGTATTTGAAGCTTTGCGGTGCAACGCAGCAGGCTGACACGTTCTTCTGTCTGTCTGTCTGTCTCCATCTCCCACATTTCAGTGCCGGGACAGTGCTGCTGCTGCTGCCGTACTACTTTACACACATGCACCTCTACACACAGCAAACATCGATATCCGTCTGAGAATAACTAATAATAATTAATGTTGAATATGAATAATGTTGTGGGATTATCCCTTATTTCATGGGCTATTATATTACATGCTTAAATCAAAACAAAACAAAAAATCCCCCAAAAAACAAAGCATTCGAACACTAATTTGGAGGTTGATTACCAATGGTCGAAGCTTCGAAGCATTCGTGTCAGCCCTACTAGATACCAGTTTATCTGCAGTTTTAATTTAGAGTATGCAAGCATAATATACTTAAGACATACAGTATGCAATATTGTAATTTTGCAGCTCATGTTATAGTATAATACATTAGGTGTAACAACATCATATGATGGATCATTTATCATTATGCATCATGAATATATTCAACCAAAGAGGTTTGGCTGCATGTTAGTTTTGGGGTGCATAAAGTTAAAGTGTGTATTAAGCTCTGAGCTCTCACCTATAGTATTCCCTTCGCTGGATCAGCTCCTGCTGCCGACTGTTCCTGTCAAGATCATTCTTGTCTTCAAAGGCTCTCAGAGCTTGAACAAAGAAACACAAGGTTTAAAATTGATATATACATTGTGCTAGCATGAATTTATTCCAGCCTCTTTATTGTCTTGCAGAACTTGTCTTTCTTTTATGTCTTCTGAGGTGAGTGAACAACATACAGGCTGTCAGACAAGCTAATTACCACATTACCTTTTCCCTCTCTGAAGCAGTGCACCTCACAGTCATTGATCCAGCGGTAAATGGGAAACTTGTAGGTGTCTCCTTCAGGGGATTTCACTACCACTTTGGCCGGAAACCAAGAGTCTTCAAAGAACTGTGGGAAACGCTGTTTGTCTAGCTCTATCCGGACCAGCTTTCCAATGGAGACAGGGCAGGACACGGTAAAATTAGACACCTGGAGTACGACAGAAAGGATTTAAAAAAATGGAAACAAGATGAAGTTAAAGTGTATTAGATAACGAAGAACTGAGCTGTAACATCCCAATACTTAGCATACAAAACTGAATGTAGAAGGGTGGATAAAATAAAACTTAAATACAAATTCCATAAAATATTAATTTATGAAGCTCAATTATGGGGATTTTTTGTTGCTTTGGTCACCTTTATGGCCGTAGGTTTAAGAGTTGCAGAGCAGCACTTATCCTGTTGCTGCCCATATGAGTCTGAGTTGACGAGGGTTTACATCAGTTTCTCTAAATTGATATTTAATGCACCTATAATCTCATATACGCAAATTTGAAGAAGTGTGTTTTACATTTAAACATAGAGAGCGATATTTCAGACTTACTGCTCCTCTGTAGAGGGCTAGAGGCCCTTTGAGGCTCATGAGCCACATGCGATTGCTCTCCCCGTCTGTGCCCACCAGCTTAATGAAGACGTTGTTTAAAGTGCCGGCATAGGCAAGATTGGCAGTGGATACGGTCACTTCATAATTCACCATTTTCACACTGGAAAGCAGAAGAATCCTGGTGGGGAGAGAATAATAATAACCGCTCAACACTGATTAGGTCACTAGATAAACCTGAGTGCAAACGTAACGCAACGTACTGGTATAACAATGAAAAGGGTATTGGCAAAATATATTATAACAACTAAAATTAAATTGGTCTTTTCTCACTTATTTATTACAGTCCAAACTTTGCTAACTGAAGAAAAAAAAATATGAAGCATCTCTCTTACCTGTTAATGAGACCAAGAAGTTCTTTCGATGAACTGCTCTTTTGATAAAGGTGGTTAGGTTATTTTATACATACAGTTTTGTGGGAGTGTCTAGTCGGAAGCAATAATCAGCTCTGGTGATGGAATGTTGGACATGTATGAAGTTACAACATTTGCAAAACAACAGGACGATGATGTGAATGATGGTGTCGTTAAGGCAGCATCATTCAAGATAAACCAGCTTTTCCACCTATGAGGGAAATTCCCGTTTTATTTTTTTTAAAGTTATTTTTTGGGGGGCATTTTACATTTTTATTGAGAGGACAGTGGATAGAGTCTTGGAAAGGGGGGAGAGAGAGAGAGTGGATGCGGAAAGGGCCACAGGCCGGATTCGAACCCGGGCCGCCGCGGTCAGGACCAAGCTTTGATACATGGACGCCCGCTCTACCAACTGAGCTAACCCAGGCGCCCCCTGTTTCATTTATCCGTTTCAGGGGGACTTTAAGGAAGCAGATATTGTGGTGAGATAATGTAACCTCTGAGTGCTGGCATATTTTTCTTGGGAAAGTGTTCATCATTGTTAAAAATTTTAAGGGGATTGAAATTGAATACGTGGGCTATGGGAGGATTATGTGTGAAAAGCATGACTGGAAATGTGCGTATTTAAATTTTTGGGGAGAAATGTGGGTTGCTTTAGAGCAGGGCTACTTATGTAAATAAAGCCACAGAATGAGTTAAAGAGGGATTCATTTTTTTTATTTTACCATGTATGGATGTTCTGCCAAAACTGTGTTTGTTTGTATTTGAATAGAAAGTGAGTTTAATGTGTAATAATTATGTTTCTGGATTTCTAAAAAAAAGACCACAGGGTTCAACCTAAAACATATTTTTCTTTTCTTAAAAATCCTGATGCAGGATGAAAACCATTTCCAGATTGTTTTTGATTGAATTTAATCTGGCCCCTGTTCACTAAAAGAAAGTGAAAGAGTTTCACAAGTTGATACTGACACAGCAGAATCACTTCAAACTATTTCTGATTTATCTATCAGGTTTTCACGTGGTTTTCTTCCTCTCTGTGACCAGCAGACTGATCACTGCAGAAAACTAAACTTAATTGTCTATGTGCTATTGAAAGACATAAGTCCTAATTTCTTTTTAATTTTAATTCTTAAAATGTTTTAAATCCCGCACCTAAACCAAAAACCCCTTGCACGCAGAAACGCTGCGCACTAAATCGGATGTCTTCCGATGCACATTAAATCCAGAATCAAGTGCAGCTTTCGAGCAAAGACGATTCAGTCATTCCTAATAAAAGAAAGTGAAAGAGTTTCACAAGTTGATACTGACACTGCAGAATCACTTCAAACTATTTCTGATGTCAGAAGCCCAGCTAATTAAACTAAATATGCTTAAAACTCACATGAAAAAAACTTGACCAATTACAAACCAGCTGATCCTGAACAGCAGTTGACAGTATGATGGACACACACAGACACTTGCTTCTTCTTAAGATAAAGTTCATTGAGGATTATGTGTGAAAAGCATGACTGGACATGTGCGTATTTAAATTTGTTGGGAGAAATGTGGGTTGCTTTAGAGCATGGCTACTTAATGTAAATAAAGCCATAGAATGAGTTAAAGAGGGATAAACATTTTTTTATTTTACCATGTGTGGATGTTCTGCCAAAACTGTGTTTGTTTGTATTTGAATAGAAAGTGAGTTTAATGTGTAAGAATTATGTTTCTGGGTTTCCAGAACAAAGACCACAGGGTTCAACCTAATTTTTTTTTTTCTTAAAAATCCTGAGGCAGGATGAAAACCATTTCCAGTTGTTTTTTTTAGCATATTTCTCACAACAATAAAATAATGAAAAATCTCTGAACATGATGATTAATGACCTCTGACCTATAGAAAGGAGCTACAGGGATCCATAGTTGAGATGAGAGGCACCGGACATACAGTACAACTCTTTGCCTCGGTACAAAGCAACTATTGAAAAACACAACCACTCCCCACAGAAAAATGTTTTTGATCTGATTAAATTTAATCTGGCCCCTTACTAAACTCCCACACACAAAGAAGAATGGGGAAATGAACATATTAACACAGACTCAAGGATGTACTGTATTTTCCTTTAGTTTCGTTTTTGTCCATGTGGGGAGGACCCATGGTCTCTGACATGCGGAAGACATATTTTTAATATTATTCCAGAGCCAAACAACCATGACAAGGTTTATGAAGCCTAACTGGTCTTTGTCCATGAAGTCTGTTATCTCCTCATCTGCTCTGCTTGTCATCACTACATCAAATGTAACATTTCAGAGGTTTTTCTACTTCACTGCAAATTATTTAATGGCAGTTTCAAAGTTTTTTTCATCTTCCACATCGATTCTTGATGATCGGCCAATACTTCACTTCAATGGGAAATCATCTAAGCACAGATTTGAAACTTTATTTTTCTATTTAAGTTTTAGGAATTTAAATATTTATATGATCTAGATAATACAAGTACATTTGTTGTGTTTATCTATCAGGTTTTCATTTGTTTTTCTTCCTCTCTGTGACCAGCAGACTGATCACTGCAGAAAATAAAACTTAATTGTCTATGTGCTATTGAAAGACATAAGTCCTAATTTCTTTTTAATTTTAATTCTTAAAATGTTTTAAATCCCGCACCTAAACCAAAAACCCCTTGCACGCAGAAACGTTGCGCACTAAATCGGATGTCTTCCGATGCACACTAAATCCAGAATCAAGTGCAGCTTTCGAGCAAAGACGATTCAGTCATTCCTAATAAAAGAAAGTGAAAGAGTTTCACAAGTTGATACTGATGCTGCAGAATCACTTCAAACTATTTCTGATGTCAGAAGCCCAGCTAATTAAACTAAATATGCTTAAAACTCACATGAAAAAAACTTGACCAATTACAAACCAGCTGATCCTGAACAGCAGTTGACAGTATGATGGACACACACAGACACTTGCTTCTTCTTAAGATAAAGTTCATTGAGGATTATGTGTGAAAAGCATGACTGGACATGTGCGTATTTAAATTTGTTGGGAGAAATGTGGGTTGCTTTAGAGCATGGCTACTTAATGTAAATAAAGCCATAGAATGAGTTAAAGAGGGATAAACATTTTTTTATTTTACCATGTGTGGATGTTCTGCTAAAACTGTGTTTGTTTGTATTTGAATAGAAAGTGAGTTTAATGTGTAAGAATTATGTTTCTGGGTTTCCAGAACAAAGACCACAGGGTTCAACCTAATTTTTTTTTTCTTAAAAATCCTGAGGCAGGATGAAAACCATTTCCAGTTGTTTTTTTTAGCATATTTCTCACAACAATAAAATAATGAAAAATCTCTGAACATGATGATTAATGACCTCTGACCTATAGAAAGGAGCTACAGGGATCCATAGTTGAGATGAGAGGCACCGGACATACAGTACAACTCTTTGCCTCGGTACAAAGCAACTATTGAAAAACACAACCATTCCCCACAGAAAAATGTTTTTGATCTGATTAAATTTAATCTGGCCCCTTACTAAACTCCCACACACAAAGAAGAATGGGGAAATGAACATATTAACACAGACTCAAGGATGTACTGTATTTTCCTTTAGTTTCGTTTTTGTCCATGTGGGGAGGACCTATGGTCTCTGACATGCGGAAGACATATTTTTATATTATTCCAGAGCCAAACAACCATGACAAGGTTTATAACGCTTGACTGGTCTTTGTCCATGAAGTCTGTTATCTCCTCATCTGCTCTGCCTGTCATCACTACATCAAATGTAACATTTCAGAGGTTTTTCTACTTCACTGCAAATTATTTAATGGCAGTTTCAAAGTTTTTTTCATCTTCCACATCGATTCTTGATGATCGGCCAATACTTCACTTCAATGGGAAATCATCTAAGCACAGATTTGAAACTTTATTTTTCTATTTAAGTTTTAGGAATTTAAATATTTATATGATCTAGATAATACAAGTACATTTGTTGTGTTTATCTATCAGGTTTTCATTTGTTTTTCTTCCTCTCTGTGACCAGCAGACTGATCACTGCAGAAAATAAAACTTAATTGTCTATGTGCTATTGAAAGACATAAGTCCTAATTTCTTTTTAATTTTAATTCTTAAAATGTTTTAAATCCCGCACCTAAACCAAAAACCCCTTGCACGCAGAAACGTTGCGCACTAAATCGGATGTCTTCCGATGCACACTAAATCCAGAATCAAGTGCAGCTTTCGAGCAAAGACGATTCAGTCATTCCTAATAAAAGAAAGTGAAAGAGTTTCACAAGTTGATACTGATGCTGCAGAATCACTTCAAACTATTTCTGATGTCAGAAGCCCAGCTAATTAAACTAAATATGCTTAAAACTCACATGAAAAAAACTTGACCAATTACAAACCAGCTGATCCTGAACAGCAGTTGACAGTATGATGGACACACACAGACACTTGCTTCTTCTTAAGATAAAGTTCATTGAGGATTATGTGTGAAAAGCATGACTGGACATGTGCGTATTTAAATTTGTTGGGAGAAATGTGGGTTGCTTTAGAGCATGGCTACTTAATGTAAATAAAGCCATAGAATGAGTTAAAGAGGGATAAACATTTTTTTATTTTACCATGTGTGGATGTTCTGCCAAAACTGTGTTTGTTTGTATTTGAATAGAAAGTGAGTTTAATGTGTAAGAATTATGTTTCTGGGTTTCCAGAACAAAGACCACAGGGTTCAACCTAATTTTTTTTTTCTTAAAAATCCTGAGGCAGGATGAAAACCATTTCCAGTTGTTTTTTTTAGCATATTTCTCACAACAATAAAATAATGAAAAATCTCTGAACATGATGATTAATGACCTCTGACCTATAGAAAGGAGCTACAGGGATCCATAGTTGAGATGAGAGGCACCGGACATACAGTACAACTCTTTGCCTCGGTACAAAGCAACTATTGAAAAACACAACCATTCCCCACAGAAAAATGTTTTTGATCTGATTAAATTTAATCTGGCCCCTTACTAAACTCCCACACACAAAGAAGAATGGGGAAATGAACATATTAACACAGACTCAAGGATGTACTGTATTTTCCTTTAGTTTCGTTTTTGTCCATGTGGGGAGGACCCATGGTCTCTGACATGCGGAAGACATATTTTTAATATTATTCCAGAGCCAAACAACCATGACAAGGTTTATGAAGCCTAACTGGTCTTTGTCCATGAAGTCTGTTATCTCCTCATCTGCTCTGCTTGTCATCACTACATCAAATGTAACATTTCAGAGGTTTTTCTACTTCACTGCAAATTATTTAATGGCAGTTTCAAAGTTTTTTTCATCTTCCACATCGATTCTTGATGATCGGCCAATACTTCACTTCAATGGGAAATCATCTAAGCACAGATTTGAAACTTTATTTTTCTATTTAAGTTTTAGGAATTTAAATATTTATATGATCTAGATAATACAAGTACATTTGTTGTGTTTATCTATCAGGTTTTCACGTGGTTTTCTTCCTCTCTGTGACCAGCAGACTGATCACTGCAGAAAACTAAACTTAATTGTCTATGTGCTATTGAAAGACATAAGTCCTAATTTCTTTTTAATTTTAATTCTTAAAATGTTTTAAATCCCGCACCTAAACCAAAAACCCCTTGCACGCAGAAACGTTGCGCACTAAATCGGATGTCTTCCGATGCACACTAAATCCAGAATCAAGTGCAGCTTTCGAGCAAAGACGATTCAGTCATTCCTAATAAAAGAAAGTGAAAGAGTTTCACAAGTTGATACTGACACTGCAGAATCACTTCAAGCTATTTCTGATGTCAGAAGCCAGTTTATTAAAACTAAATATGCTTAAAACTCCCATGAAAAAGAACCTGACCAATTACAAACCAGCTGATCCTGAACAGCAGTTGACAGTATGATGGACACACACAGACACTTGTTTCTACTTAGGGTAAAGTTCATTAATAAATACAGAGTTGACCTCTTTTTTTTTGGTCAGGACCAAGAAAGAGAAACTAAGAATTTCTGTGTCCACAGTAAATCACCTGTTGAGTGTTTGATGGTTATTTATTTGAGCTTTAGAACGTAACCGCCGTCAAACAATCAGAAACGATCACCAGTTTTGATGCTATGAATCAAGTCTTTATTACATGCGTTATTTGAGGATCACACCTCAGAGATGAAAGTGCAGTTTCTCTCTGAGGCTAAGAGTTTTTCTATAGAGAGAAAAACAAGTCTAAGGACAGACAGAAACAACTCCCTCATGCAACACAGGACCATTGAAGCAATATCTTGTTAAATCTATATTATCGGAACCTCCTTTCTTCTACAAAATTAAGCATATTGTGATAAGTACTTTCTCACAGACACACAGTTCACTCAGAGGTTTCATCTTACTTTCAGTTGTTGCCTATTTTTTTAACATACAGTATAGATACATTACACAGCATATAGTAAATTTAGCAAAACATAGGTCCCCAAAATGATTTATACTTCATAATGACGTCACAAGGCACAGTTTACTTCTAAAGTGTTACAACCATAATGCAAAATAGTAATTTTCCCACAGTAATTTATTTTGATAAGATGCCCCGTATATTCATTGACAAACTAAGAACAAGACTTAAGATGTGAATTATGATTTAAAACAGTACATTTTCAACACAGTTAAATCAGTCAGACTGTATAAAAATCACAGACAAGCATACAACGATCCCATGCAGTAGGTTAATTCCACTAAAGTATCAGTTAAAACATGTAGTTCTTCTGCAGTTTCTCAATTTTGTTAATGTGAAACTCCAATTCCAATGTCTGATTATTCTTAAGAATTAAAAGTTCATTGCTCTTCTAAAGGATGTACTTTTTATGCCTCTGCATCGGTGACAACCATGGCTGGAGGCATTATGTTTTTGGGTTGTCCGTCCGTCCGTCCGGTCCATTCTCGTGACCACGATATCTCAGGAACGCCTTGAGGGTATTTCTTCACATTTAGCACAAATGTCCACTTAGACTTAAGGATGAACTGATTAGATTTGGATGGTTAAAGGTCAACGTCACTGTGACCTCAAAAACATGTTTTGGGCCATAACTCAAAAATTCATATGATAATTATGAAGATTTGTACTAAAATGTCTAATAGGATAAAATGATGAAATTTTTGTTATTAATAATAATAATAATAATAATAATAATAATAATAATACATTTTATTTATATAGCGCTTTTCTGGAAACTCAAAGACACTTTACACAGATAAAATGATCATAAAACAGTTGGCCATAACTCAAGAATTCATATGCTAATTATGACAATTAGGAAGAAATGATGAAGTGATGACATTTTGGACAGACATGGATGTAAACTGCAACTTGACTGGTTGGCTGACTCAAACAACCGCAAGGCAGTAGTTCTGGTTTAATTATTAAAACCGTTTCACACCAGACACGGATTTTCATCCAAAAAAATTTGCATGTAAATTTATAAAAACAGATTTTGTGGGTTCTTATGAATGCTTGCACACCCCTACAAAACATTAGTGTGGGGAAAAAAATATTCGGATGGAACTCGATTTCAGCAGATTTCCGCCTGTGGAAATATATATATATGTTTGACCAATGAAATCCTTTGTTCCAACTGATTGATGTCATTCTGCATAATAAGTAGCCATGTGCTTCTGGTTGTTGCACAGAGAGTGTGTATTTTCGGAGCAATGGAATTTCAAAATAACAATGGGCTGTCCTCTCCTCAACAATAATCAATAATGTACGACAAACACTACTACCTCAACAACCAAATAAAGGACGATATATGGCTGGAGATCTCCCAGCAGCTGAGATAGGATGAAGATGGTAGCTGATGTGCACTTGCTAACGAGGAACGGAACGGGGCTAGCCACAACAACTAATGTTAGCATTAGCGTCAAGTTTGGGGCCCGACTAGTTTATGTGTAGTTAACGTTGACCCTTTAGACAATCTTTGTCTGGATAGGTCTTTGTTGTGTGGAGTGGACACGGGCACTATTTAGGAGGAAACTCATTTGGCCTCATTTGGCCTCATTGACGAAAAAGAAACACGGCAACGTGGATAATTCACAGTGGAATCAGTGTTCATAGTTGTCATGCAGAAAATTTGCATGTGGATTTTCTGTATTCCCGCACCACATTTTTGCATCACTCTGGTGAAAAACGTCTTTTATGCTATTATATTATCATCATATCAGTGGCATTAAATGGTCTTAAAATTATGCCAATATCGTTTATCGCAATTATTTCTGGGACAATATATTGTCCAACAAAATCGTGGCAAGCCTATTCAGCACCTGGCTGATAAGGACATAAGGTTGGTCAATATTGCCATACTATAATAATAATAATAATATTTCCTATTGTGACTGATATTGAGTGACATTATGACTTTGTTTGGGGGGGTTTTCTTATTAGGAGGGTGATGCTATGTTGGCTCAATGTACTGTAATTTCAGTCATGTTAACAAGCAATTAGGATTCATTGTCTTTACCACATGTAGTCTGAAGAAATGCTGTACTATGGAAGTGAGTATTGTAGTAGTATATGTGATGAAGCAAGCTTGAATTGGGATGGCTGAAGCAGCATTTTATGTGTGATTTTCACTAACTGTTTTAGTTATGTTTTGATTGTGGTTAAAAAGTAACTCATCATTTAATTTTAAGTTAAATATCCTTACATGTAGTACTCTATCAGAGCTGTCATTTTGTTGAGTTAAAAAATGGTAATATTTTGTTTTAGATTTTTTATTAGCTCTTTCACTGTAAGAGCACTGTGCGTTCCCGGCATGTTTTTAGAGCTGCAGTGTCATCAATAAAGCTTTTGTGAACCATCAGTTAAAAAGAGTTAGACCATCATTCAGCAGGAAATGCTACATTAATTGCATCCAAATCATTGCTGATCTTACTCATTTAGTTCCTGGCCATTGCTGGCCTTATTCATTTAGTTCCTGGTTATTGCTGGCCTTACTCATTTAGTTCCTGGCCATTGCTGGCCTTATTCATTTAGTTCCTGGTTATTGCTGGCCTTATTCATTTAGTTCCTGGTTATTGCTGGCCTTATTCATTTAGTTCCTGATCATTGCTGACCTGACTCATTGAAATCCTGATCATCACTGACATTACTCATTTAGTTCCTGGTCATTGCTGACATTATTTAGTTCCTGGTTATTGCTGGCGTTAGGTCTACTTCTAATAAACTAAACATACTATGTTCTGTGTTATAAAAGTAATTTATTTAAAAGTAATTGTTTTTCACATGAGAAGAAACAGCAACACAACAACAACAACAGAGACACACAGTTCATACAGATACATTACACAGCATATAGTAAATTTAGCAAAACATAGGTCTCTACAATTGTTTATACTTCATTATGACAATAAGTCATAAGGCACAGTTTACTTCTGAAGTGTTACAATCATAATGCAAAATAATATTTTCCCACAGTGATTTATTTTGATAAGATGCCCCGTATATTCATTGACAAAAAAAGAAGAAGACTTAAGATGTGGATTATGATTCAAAACAGAACATTTTCCCCACGGTTAAATCAATTAAGCTGTAAAGAAATTACAGACAGAACAGAACATGTAGTTCTTCTCTTTCCCACTTTTGTAAATGTTAAGCTTAATTTGACCAACAGCTGAGGAGGTCACACCTTCTGACATTCAAATGGTGATGGCCTCAGGACTACTTCTAATAAACTAAGCATACTATGTTCTGTTTTTTAAAAGTAATTGTATTTCACATGAGATGAAACAGCAACACAACAACAACAGAGACACACAGTTCACACAGATACATGACACAGCATATAGTAAATTTAGCAAAACATAGGTCCCTAGTGTTTATACTTCGTTATGACAATAAGTCATAAGGCACAGTTTACTTCTAAAGTGTTACAATCATAATGCAAAATAATATTTTCCCACAGTGATTTATTTTGATAAGATGCCCCGTATATTCATTGACAAGCAAAGAAGAAGACTTAAGATGTGGATTATGATTTAAAACAGAACATTTTCCCCACAGTTAAATCAATTAAGCTGTAAAGAAATTACAGACAGAACAGAACTTGGAGTTCTTCTCTTTCCCACTTTTGTTAATATGTAGCTGGATTTGGCCAACAGCTGAGGAGGTCACACCTTCTGACATTCAAAGGGACAAACTATTTTCTACCACATCTGGATCCAGGTATGTGTATGGGACCTCCAGATTCTTGTTTCTGATTTTGATCTGTGCACTTAACACTTGAAGCTCTCCTTTAAAAGCCTTCAACAGCTGGCGGGGAATCTCCCTTTTGAAATGGTCGTCGTCGTACTGACCAAGAAAGACCTGATGACATCAAAGATACATTAGACATAGATGTTTTCCAGTTACATTTGAAATGGTTATCAGACATAAACTAATGGCAATGTAATGTACAGTTGTAGGTAGGAATGTCACGATATCAGAAATTCAGTAGTTGATACCAATACCAGTGAAATTCCATGATTCTCGATACCAATTCGATACCACGGTAAAAAACAAAAATAAAACAATAAATCCCATGTACTTTAAAGGTCACATATTATGCTCATTTCCAGGTTCATAGATGTATTTTAATGTTGCACTAGAACATGTTTACATGCTGCAATGTTCAAAAAACCCTTTATTCTTCTCATACTGCAGCCTGAGTCTGCCTGCCTCAGAGCCTAATTCAGCCTCTGTCTGAAAACCACTGATTCACAGCCTGTCTCCTCCCACTCTGCTCTGATTGGTCAGCGTTTTCTGTCAATCAAACTTCCTCAACAACAGCGTCACACTCTCTCTCTCTCTCTCTCTCTCTAGAGAGAGAGAGAGAGAGAGAGAGACACGAGTGGAGAGATAGCAGCTAGAATAAAGTTTATAAACCAGAAACTTCACCCAGCGCACGTTACCGGAGGAATCTGATCAGAAATCGGCGACACATGATGAACATCTGCGGTCCAGATTCCAGGTTTTCCTGACGGTTTCTCTCAGGTAAATAATACTATTTATATCTCTGTTAGTTAACTCAGTGTTTACCTCATGCATCAACTCTGTAAACCGTAAACATACACTCTGTTTTACGTCTGTCTTTACAGATCCATCTGTGAGAAATGACCGACAGAATCATCCCAGAGGAGAGCAGATAGCTGAAAGCAGATGGGAGATACAGAGCTAACCCGTTAGCATGTAGCTACATGCTAACGGGTTAGCTACATGCTACCGCTATGAGACGGTGTGTAAACACAGCGACCATCAGGGTGGAAAATAGAAGATGTGAAACAGTAGTCAGTTCATTATTTCTGCTAAAAGATAAATGTATGGAAGATCAGAGTAATGGTATATTATTTACAGTAGTAGCTGTCTCTGTGTTACCATGACTACAGACCACCGGAGCTTAGCTTACCATAGTTTACCAGAGCTGAAGACTTTCTCCTGTACCATGTTAACATAACTAACTAACAGGTGGGATGATTACAAATGCTGTGAATAATTAATATTGTCATCTGTCAACTCAAATAAAGTTTGACTGTGAAACAGAAATGTGTTGTGTTGCTTACAAGTCACTATTTACTACCTGTACTCTGCTACATGCATGACATCAAATATATATAATATATAAATATCATCTGTTTAAACAGTGTAATTACATAAAGCCTTTGTGAAAGAACATGTTATATTTAGATGATGGGAGTACATGAAGCCTGTTCTGCTGGTTCTTGCAGACTTTGCTCAAGTTCGGTTGAGGAGGAGAGACAGTGACGTGCTGTGGGGCGGGGTCAGCTACTGAAGGTTCTCTCTGGTTCGACCAGGAAACCCTTACATGGCTTGCATTTCTGCCTAATGACGTCAGAAGACTAGGAAAAAAGCGAATTTTTATTTCTGCACCCATTTCCGGACAAACGGAGGAGGAGAAAAAGAGAGAGGATGGTCTTTTATGATACTATGGTGGCCTGTAGACACACTGGGGACAGATATTGATGTTTAAAAGACATGGAAAAGTGCATTTTGCATAATATGTGACCTTTAACATACACTCCTTTATTACCGCTTGCATACTGGTTGTGGTTAGGGAGTTAAACGGGTCATAATTCCCTCTCTACTATCTATTTATATTGCTGTGAAAACATCTCCCTCAAACAACTGGATTTATTCAGATTTCTCACTAAAAACTACATTTGAACACATCATGATAAAGTTATGATTTACCTTCGCCCAATAGAGTGGTGCAGGAATGACGTATTTTTGTAGGCCAACATGGAAGTTAGCGTCGCACTGGTTCCCTTGACAAAAAGCCAATGGGATTGGAAGTACTGATTTATGAAGTGTGAATATCACCAGAAGTAAAAAGCTAATGTTAGGCTACAAACAAACTACACCACGGTGGCATGAGCGTGCGTATGCACAACAAGGCTGTAAAGGTGGATGAGTCGTAATGATGACGTTTTACAGTCTCATTTAGTTACTTCTTATCAACCGCCTTTTTAAAGACTTTTCAAAATTCACGAGTGGGATATTTACTGACATATTTTATATTGTAGAACAAAACGTTAAAATCTCTTAAGCTTGTTTTAATCACAGACCTTATTTCAGTCACCTAAACAAAAACGCATTCAAAAAACCCATTGACTTTGAGACGAGGGAACCGCTAAAATGCTGCGTCTTAGGACTCATTCCTGCGGCACTCCATACTCATTTTTACTGAAAAGTAGGGCTGTTCTCGACTACTGTTGACCTACTGTTGCTAAAGGGTGTCTCTGTGCGTCGGTTTCCGATGCTGAAGGGCACTTACCAAACGGTGGTATTTGACAAGTTGGGAGTGAGAACCGGTCGGGTAAGCAGCACAGTCCTGTATGGAGCTAACAGCTAACGTTACCTAGCTCTTGTTCTGAAGATTTCAACACAGATTTGTTGCTCGCAATGTAGCATTATCAGGGAAAAAATAGAGTGCGTCCCATGGACGAGTCAATAGTGAGTTTACTGCGTCTCAAACACATTTTCTATCGTCCCCGGGACAATGGGACGCCATGAGTCTCGAGCCCTGACAGTACCTGTGGTACTGTAGAAAAATGAGTACTGTCACATTTTCAGATTATTGGCATCAGTTTGGTACCAAAATATTGGTTCTTGTGATATCCCTAGTTGTAGGAAGTGGATTTCTTCAGTGGGTCAAAGAGGGTATTTGTGTTCTCATGACATATTTACCAACTTTACACAACCTGAACATAAATGTGATTTATGTAATTTAATTTTCATGAAGTTATGGGCACTTACGGCATATTTGGATGGCCGGCTAAGTAGCCACATGGCAGCCATTCCTTCAGCTGTCGTGCCCTGGTCAGGCAATGTCTTCAGCATCTTGTCCTCATTTGTTGTCCCCTTTGTGGTTGGTGGAGCACGTCGCAGGGTGGTGGGAGCGTTGGGCATCCAGCCACCATAGTCAAACTGCAACGAATGAATGATTGACAGATGACTGATTAATACTCTTTGAAGCCACGCCATGTTGTACTGTTGTTCAGTCGGTCCGCTATTTTGGTCCACACTGAAATATTTCAATAACTATTGGATATATTGCCATGACATTTGGATTGGAACAAATGGAACAAAATTGTAGGCATTCATGGTCCCCAGAGGATGAATTTGGTGATCCCCTGACTTTTCCTCTAGCGCCACCATGAGGTTAACATTCTTGATTTCAGAAAAATGTCTCGACAACTTTCAGCTGGATTGCCATTAAATTTGGTTCAGACATTCATGTTGACCTCAGGGTGATAACGTTGGTGATCATCTGACTTTTCATTCAGCGCCATCATTGGATCAAATTTTTATTTTTCCAATACTTTGGTTTATGACCAAAAACCTTCAAAACTAATGACATTCCCATCAGCCTCCGCTGTACTTTGTGTTTTGTGCTAATTAGGAAATGCTTGCACATGCGTGCATGTTAACAGGGTATACTAAGACTGTGATCTTAGTAGAAATTATACTTGCTAAAAGTCAGTATGTTAGCATTGTCATTTTGAGTATGTTAGCATTTGTTGCATTTAGCAGCCTCACAGACCTGCGAGCATGGCTGTAGAGACTTGTTTATGTTAACGATAACAATCTTCAAAGTCAAAGGTCACTTTTTTGGCCAGAATTCATCCATCTCTCTCCAGTCCAGAAAAAATGCAAAACCTCATGAATTCATTCCACAAAAATAGCAACATTATAATTAAATGAAAAGGCATCACCTGTCCAGAGTTCACAGCCGAGTGCTGCGCTGAGCAAGTGAAGATCACCATGGTGACAAACTTGACCAACTCATCCACGGTGGTGAAGCTCTGAGGAATTCCTGAGAATCAAAGGGAATAAACTGCATTACTTAAAGACATCTAGAAATTAAAATCTGACTTATGTTTGCATTATGATGACATTTATAATGGTACATAAAAGTGCTCATTTATCATCATTAAGATTGAGCTTTTCTTTAAAACTCACTTGTGCCTGCATTGGAAAGAAATCCATGTTCAAAAATGTCCAAAATCCACCTCTGCACTAATGGGTCGCTCTGGACCATAGTGTCAGTCCTGTAGTAGAAGCTGAGCATTCCCTTCACAAACCTTTGAGAAATGAGAACCAGTTCTGTAAAACACATTCCTAGTTGAATTATACAATTGTTTTCTTCACACTGTAGTAGTGAGACACTGTTTTGTTAGACAATTGAATGGCCATCTCTTTAGAATGATCAGTTCTGTTCTTTTGAGGAATTTGGTGCAATATTCTGCACAGTGGATCATACAACTTTGATATTACAGTCGATACCTTTAGATGGACAGAAAACACTATATTTCTTCCAGTTTTTCAGAAAGACTGATTACAGAAATAATTTATGAGAAAAACAAATGAGTTAGATAAGAGAACAAAAGCTTGCTAATAGAGAGGGCAGGATTGGGGCCCTCTTATTTTCCTATTTCAGGACGCTGTGTTGTGAATGGTCTCTTATTTAAACAGTAAATTGTCTTAAACTACATGTATTGTATCCCCAATATTTTGTTTACAGTATACTGGTTAATACAGCCTCAGTCAACTAAGTCATGTTAAAGCAGTCAGATACTTCATTCACTGATCAGAAGTGGCAAAATCAGACTAGGCTCTCGTTGCAGAGTAGGATAGCCAGGCAGGTAAATGGGGAAGAATTAACTAGAATAAAATTGCCTCTCTAATCATTTGTATTCTTGGGTTGCTTTCCTGTGAGGACTGCTGCTCCCTGCTGGAGCACCTCATTAACACAGATGTGCAGCCTTTGTGCTGGCCAGCTGATCTGTCCTGTCCTCATTACCATCATTAGTTTTATGTGATTCAGTTGTTTGCTTGGTTTCTAGCACTAGTTGTGTTTAACAACTTTTTCCCCTGCAAATGGAAAAGGAAAGCAAATCCTGTACTGAAATCTGAGACACACTGTGTAAAGCACAGCAAACTACCTATACCAGTGGTTCTCAAACTGTAGTACTGGACTGGGTCATCTTCTTCTACTTTACTTTGGGGTCAGGGCTGACTGACATTTCAATCAATGAAGTTATCCACCTGTAGCCATCACAGCTTATCTTTCCAATGGATACTGCTATTATTCCAGGAATTCCTAACGACATTCCAGCAATTTTAACATTCCTTTTAGAGTATGGGTGATAAACCTTTTTTTTCTGTCAGTCTGTGAAGAGCTGATCAGAGAGGCCACGGTGGAGACAGCTACAACTACTAGTAAGTTCAATACAACTTTGCATGTGTAAAGCCAAGACACGTTATCATTACACCTGTTCAACAAGCATAAACATGATGAAACGGTTAAGGAAAACGACGTTTCAATCTGCTCTGTCTGCAGTCTGTCATCCTCCGCCGCTTTAGACAGGCATTGCGTGTTAGCTCGGCGGCTAACAGCGAACTGTAAACAGGTTTAAGTTATTTAGTTGAGTTCTGAATGACTTTAGTTCCCTAGTAAGCAGTGATCCAGTGTAGGTTTCCGGGGAGTTTATTGTGAAGGAATGGAAGACGTGAAGCGGTGATGCACTGTGAACCTCTGTGTTATTAATTTATTATCTTCATAAAGTATCGGAGCAACGTAACCCTCGGCTGTACCAGCTAAAACTAAAGCTGGCAGTAGGCTGTGTAGTCGGACTGTTTAGGTTAGATTGTCACATATCTTACTTGTAAACTCATCAGCTGGCTGAAACCAAACAGCCCGTCTTCCCTCTATCAACCCTAATGTTAGCTGCACCAGAGGGAGGACAGAGGACAGGACAGAGGACAGGACAGGAGGACAGGAGGAAGGACTGATACTGACTGAAGTCTGTGTTCTTCAGTCTTTATAAAGTTCACTTAGTATTTTCATGTCAGGAATATGATTTATTTTATTAACATGTTAGATTTGTTTCCAGTGAGATATTCAGGAGTTCATATGGTGACTTTAATTTTGTAAATATTACTGTTGCTGCTCTAGAAACAACATTTAGCCTGGTTATATATAAAATACAGTATATGTATATGTATAGGTAATATGCACACTTCAATATTTGTTTATTTATCACAAGTCATATCGTCATCGCAATATTGAACAGTGTTATCGCACATCGCAGATGTTCCTCATATCATGCAGGCCTAGTGTGAGAGGCTAACCCTTGCGTAGTATGAGAGTTGTGTTGAAGAGTTTATGTGCCTGTTCTAGTGCTACCCCCTTTGTACAGCATGGCTGTAAAATAAGTAATATTCTTATTAGGAATAAATTTGCCTCCTGCGTGAACTGTGCATTGCTGAATAGGGTAGGCCTCCGCTACTGTATTTTAACATCGGTCATAATGGTGGTACTTAGAGAGCCAAATATTTTCTGAGGTGGTACTTGGTGATGCTGCAACTATTTCTTGGTAAACAGTGGCCATGATGAAATAAATCCTTTATGAGAAAATCAACTGTGTTACAAGAGAAAAAAAGCTAGCTGGTAGAGAGGGCAGGATTTGGGCTCTTATTTTCCAAATATCAGGACACCTGTACTACCTGTGGATGATATCCCAAAGCTTGAGTCCATCATCCCTGTAGTGGAAGTTCGGCACATCCTCCAGCCCTCGCTCAGCAATGTCTTCATGTATGCAGAGGGAGCTGTAGGTCAGTGAGGCCGTTGATCTCTTCAGGAGTTCCTTCATACCATCTCCACCAGAAGCTGCAATCTAAGGAACTGTCATGTTCTGGCTGTGCCAGCTTATTATTATTTACTTTTGTGATTTGGGATTTGGTTTATTTGTATATATTTCCGGTGTTTCCTGTTTTATTTTGGTAGTTCACTCCTCCTGTGTCTTGTCTGGGTTTACTTCCCTCCTTTGTTTGTTTTCCCGCCTTTTGTTGATTGTTTGCCCCGCCCTGATTTGTGTCACCTGTGTGTAATCTTGTCTATTACTTAAGCCTGTGTGTTTCCCCTCTGCCCTTGTCGGTTCGTTTGTCTCTCCAGCCCCGTCTACCTTGTCCTCCATGTTTCCTTGTTTCCTCCTGCTCTATCCTGGTGTTCCTCGTGTTTCCCGGGTTTGTGATTTTTTTGGTTTTGATCTTCTGTTTGTTTTTTGTTGTTTGTTTCTAATTGTTGTTTGGTCCTTGGTTCCCCTCCCTGCCTTTTGTGTTTTGGATGTGTTCAGCTCGATTAAAGCTCGCTTTATTTTCTAACTACCTGTCCTGCCTGTCACTCTGCTTTTGGGTTCACTCTAAAGACTCATCACACGACAGAACGAACCGACCAGTAAAATGGACCCAGCAGAGCTGCAAATGTTTGTTTTGAAGGTTGGTAATTTTGAAAAGACTGTGGAGAAACTCTTTTCTGCTGGTTCTAAGGCTTGGAGTCCCATCTTAGAACAGCTTGATGTACAGAGACTATATTTTAAGGAGAAGCCATGGGTGAGCCATTTTGTGCCCCAATTAGACATTGTGACAAAAAGACTAAACCAGTTCATGCTCACCCATCAGGTCTCCCTGCCTACGGGTCACCATTCTCCACTCCAGGCTGTTGGCGTTGGCTTCCTGAGCTTCCGGCCCATGCCCCAGCAGTCAGTTAGCTCTAGGCTAGCATCAGCCCCGGATCTGTTCTTGGGAACCCGACTTGCCCTGGGAGGCCCACTAAGTTTACAGTCTGCTGCTCGCCATGCTTATATACAGGACACTAGCTTGGACCTGCTAGGGGTTGGAGCCCCTAGAAGGAAGCGTGGGTCTCAGAGGCGGGGTTCTCGTAAGTTGCTCAGTGTTCCATCCAAATTCAAGCCTACTCCTGTGTCGGCAGTCCGGCCGACCTCTGCTCCAAGTGTCCTGTCGGCGGTCTGGCCGACCTCTGCTCCAAGCGTCCTGGCGGAGGTCTGGTCGACCTCTGCTCCAAGCGTCCTGTCGGAGGTCCGGCAGACCTCTGCTCCAAGCGTCCTGTCGGAGGGCCGGCAGACCTCTGCTCCAAGCGTCCTGTCGGAGGTCCGGCCGACCTCAGCTCCAAGTGTCCGGTCGACGGTCCGGCTGACTCCTGTTCCACGTGTCCTGTCGGCGGTCCGGCCGACTCCTGTTCCACGTGTCCTGTCGGCGGTCCGGTCGACTTCTGTTCCACGTGTCCTGTCGGCGGTCCGGCCGACTCCTGTTCCACGTGTCCTGTCGGCGGTCCGGCCGACTCCTGGTCCATGTGTCCTGTCGGCGGTCCGGCCGACTCCTGTTCCACGTGTCCTGTCGGCGGTCCGGCCGACTCCTGTTCCACGTGTCCTGTCGGCGGTCCGGCCGACTCCTGTTCCACGTGTCCTGTCGGCGGTCCGGTCGACTTCTGTTCCACGTGTCCTGTCGGCGGTCCGGTCGACTTCTGTTCCACGTGTCCTGTCGGCGGTCCGGTCGACTCCTGTTCCAGGTATCCTGTCGGGGGTCCGGCCGACCTCCGCTCCACGTCTCCTGTCGGGGGTCCGGTCGACCTCCGCTCCACGTCTTCTGTCGGCGGTCCGGTCGACTCCTGTTCCAAGTATCCTGTCGGTGGTCCGGCCGACTACTGTTCCAAGTGTCCTGTCGGGGGTCCGGCCGACCTCCGCTCCACGTCTCCTGTCGGGGGTCCGGTCGACCTCCGCTCCACGTCTTCTGTCGGCGGTCCGGTCGACTCCTGTTCCAAGTATCCTGTCGGTGGTCCGGCCGACTTCTGTTCCAAGTGTCCTGTCGGTGGTCCGGCCGACTACTGTTCCAAGTGTCCTGTCGGTGGTCCGGCCGACTACTGTTCCAAGTGTCCTGTCGGTGGTCCGGCCGACTACTGTTCCAAGTGTCCTGTCGGTGGTCCGGCCGACTACTGTTCCAAGTGTCCTGTCGGTGGTCCGGCCGACTACTGTTCCAAGTGTCCTGTCGGGGGTCCGGCCGACCTCCGTTCCACGTCTCCTGTCGGGGGTCCGGTCGACCTCCGCTCCACGTCTTCTGTCGGCGGTCCGGCCGACTCCTGTTCCACGTGTCCTGTCGGCGGTCCGGCCGACTCCTGTTCCACGTGTCCTGTCGGCGGTCCGGCCGACTCCTGTTCCACGTGTCCTGTCGGCGGTCCGGTCGACTTCTGTTCCACGTGTCCTGTCGGCGGTCCGGTCGACTCCTGTTCCAGGTATCCTGTCGGGGGTCCGGCCGACCTCCGCTCCACGTCTCCTGTCGGGGGTCCGGTCGACCTCCGCTCCACGTCTTCTGTCGGCGGTCCGGTCGACTCCTGTTCCAAGTATCCTGTCGGTGGTCCGGCCGACTACTGTTCCAAGTGTCCTGTCGGGGGTCCGGCCGACCTCCGCTCCACGTCTCCTGTCGGGGGTCCGGTCGACCTCCGCTCCACGTCTTCTGTCGGCGGTCCGGTCGACTCCTGTTCCAAGTATCCTGTCGGTGGTCCGGCCGACTTCTGTTCCAAGTGTCCTGTCGGTGGTCCGGCCGACTACTGTTCCAAGTGTCCTGTCGGTGGTCCGGCCGACTACTGTTCCAAGTGTCCTGTCGGGGGTCCGGCCGACCTCCGCTCCACGTCTCCTGTCGGGGGTTCGGTCGACCTCCGCTCCACGTCTTCTGTCGGCGGTCCGGTCGACTCCTGTTCCTAGTATCCTGTCGGTGGTCCGGCCGACTTCTGTTCCAAGTGTCCTGTCGGGGGTCCGGCCGACTCCCGTTCCAGGTGTGTGGTCGGGGGTCCGGTCGACCTCCGCTCCATGTCGGTGGTCCGGCCGACTACCGTTCCAAGGGTCCTGTCGGTGGTCCGGCCGACTACCGTTCCACGTCTCCTGTCGGGGGCCTGGTCGACCTCCGTTCCACGTCTCCTGTCAGGGGTCTGGTCGACCTGCGTTCCACGTCTCCTGTCGGGGGTCTGGCCGACCTCCGTTTCGGTAGGACCGCCACCTCCTGTTTCGCCTGGGTTTCAGCCCAAAAACTGTGTTCCTGTGACTGCTGGGCCACAGTTCCAAGCCCCCGGGTTTCTTGGCTCGGTCTCTGCTCTGCCCCCGGGCCGTCCGCCCGAGTTCCCCGGCTCGAACTCTGTCCTGGCCCCGGGCCGCCCGCCCCAGTTCCCAGACTCTGTCCCGGTTCTGTCCCCGGGTCATCCACCGGAGTTTCTAGGCTCTGACTCTGCCCTGCCTCCGGGCCGTCCGCCCGAGTTCCCAGACTCTGTCCCGGTTCTGCCCCCGGGCCGTCCGCCCGAGTTCCCAGACTCTGTCCCAGTTCTGCCCCCGGGTCGTCCGCCCGAATTCCCAGACTCTGTCCCGGTTTTGCCTCCGGGCCATCCGCCCGAGTTCCCAGACTCTGTCCCGGTTCTGCCCCCGGGTCATCTGCCGGAGTTTCCCGGCTCTGTCTCTGCTCTGCCCCCGGGCCGTCCGCCCGAGTTCCCAGGCTCTGTCCCGGTTTTGCCCTCGGGCCGTCCGCCTGAGATAATCGGTGCCCAAGTTTCCTGGAGTCCCTCCTCCGGACCCCCCTCCGGACCCCCCTCCGCCCACCCGGTTCTGTTTGTGGAACGTCTGGGATCCGTCCCTTGAGGGGGGGGCTATGTCATGTTCTGGCTGTGCCAGCTTATTATTATTTACTTTTGTGATTTGGGATTTGGTTTATTTGTATATATTTCCGGTGTTTCCTGTTTTATTTTGGTAGTTCACTCCTCCTGTGTCTTGTCTGGGTTTACTTCCCTCCTTTGTTTGTTTTCCCGCCTTTTGTTGATTGTTTGCCCCGCCCTGATTTGTGTCACCTGTGTGTAATCTTGTCTATTACTTAAGCCTGTGTGTTTCCCCTCTGCCCTTGTCGGTTCGTTTGTCTCTCCAGCCCCGTCTACCTTGTCCTCCATGTTTCCTTGTTTCCTCCTGCTCTATCCTGGTGTTCCTCGTGTTTCCCGGGTTTGTGATTTTTTGGTTTTGATCTTCTGTTTGTTTTTTGTTGTTTGTTTCTAATTGTTGTTTGGTCCTTGGTTCCCCTCCCTGCCTTTTGTGTTTTGGATGTGTTCAGCCCGATTAAAGCTCGCTTTATTTTCTAACTACCTGTCCTGCCTGTCACTCTGCTTTTGGGTTCACTCTAAAGACTCATCACACGACAGGAACAGTCAAATATGTAAGGAAATATAGTTAGAGACAGATACTGTACATGATAATGAAAAAACAAACGTTTGATTGTTTAGGTAATGGTCTACTGAGTGTGTTGGTGTTTTTGTACCTGTTTGATAATTCCATCCTCCGATATTAGTTTATCTCGAGCCAAGTAGTTGATATGCAGCGTGTAGCGAGTGTGATGTTCGAGGAGCTGAGGGAAAGAGGGAACTCTGTTAGTGACACTATTACATGTTAACAAAATCAGAAAGCTTGACGCTTCTATACCATTCAGCAGTGTGAAATACTTGAATATATATACACACTAAAACATTATAATTCATCAACTTTGGAAGATCTAAAACTACAACTACAGTAAGTTCAGTATTCTCCCTTTAAGTTACCTCGTACAGTGGATGCCCCTCCGGCACATTGCGCAGCAGTGACACTGCAAAAACTTCAGGCAGCAGGTGAACATTGAGTTGATGCTCGTTGAAATCTGCTCCTCTCACAAAAATCTTGGCCGTCAACCAGTCGTACTCAGAATCGGTTGGATAGAAGATGGGGTGGTTAGCTGCTGGAGTCTGTTTCAGCTGCAGGAGAAGGGAGGAGGATGTGGTTCATTCAATCCATTCAATTCATTACCAGGACTGGTCAATTATGTTGTTTTATGTTTGACTATTTACTATAGCTTTCATCTGCTTTTTAGTTTGATACTCTGAAGTGGAAATTCATATTTTCATTGAATCCCCGGTCAGAACACAGGGTCACCTTGAGAACAGAAGCTTTACTTCCCTCAGTCTTACAAACAGCAATAGTTGTGTTTCATTTAAATTAAGTTGACTTGACTTATTTGCGTCACTCAACTGTCAGCCTGTTAAACTTGGATATGGCTATGGGAGGAACCTTTTTACATGACTCGGGCAGGAAGAAATGAACTGCCTTTCCTAGCAGAGAGGATTCATAGCTGCCATAGATACTATTCATGGTCGATGCTACTTGCAAATACACTTTCAGTAAGTTGGTTGCTTCCTGTCGCAGGGGAACCTACATCTTACGATTTGAATGATAGTTGTTTAAATAAATACTCAAACTTAAAACGTCACTATTAGCTATATTTGAGTGCTAATCTCACCTGAATAGCAATCGGCATCAGCCTATCGTCAGGTGTTTTGTGGAGCAGGACCAGGGGAGCCATCAAGTACTGCTTCTTCTCATCGATGGTGTTTGGTTCCAGTCCATCCAAACTCTTGTAGTCACACAGGAATATGTTGCCTTTCTGTGAGGATGAGAAATGATTTGACGCACATGCATAAATTTTGCATATTACATACTGTGTACTAAGTGAACATGTAAGTGCAACATGCAATTCTAAATTAACATGTCATGGGGCAAAACATGACTCTAAAATCAATCAAGGTCAAGGCAATCACCTGCATTTCATCTGTCAAGCTGAGGGAGACCTTGCGGTCAGTGACAGGAAAGTTCTCGGGCAGAGCTGAACAACGCCGGATCAACATGGGATTGACACCATTTAGATACTGGTAGCCAAAAAAAGCGTCCTCCTTCCAATGTTTCTGGACGTACGCTGGAGAAAGAACAGAGTTGAACTTCATTGAGTTTCAAACTTTGTGCTACTCTGGAAAATGAGAAACAAGAACAGGATTGTTAAGGGACATATCAGGAGTATAGATGAGTGTTGTGTTGTGTATGTTGTGTTGAGTAATGCAGTGAGGCAAGGCAAGTTTATTTATATAGCACAGTTCAGCAACAAGGCAATTCAAAGCGCATTATTACATAAAACATTAAAAGCATCGAGAAAACTCATTATAAAACATCAAATTAGTGACCTAAACAATTCGCTAAGCAGCAAACTTTGGGTCCCTCACTCTACATCGGTGACCATCATGTCATTCCTTTCATCAGCAGATCATCCATGCTTTTATCTCCCCTAGATTTGACTATTGCGACACACTTTATTCTGGTCAGGTTTAATATCGTAAACTAAAACTGAAATTAAAATGAAAATAATAATAATAATTTTAAACTGAAAATAAATGTAATCCTTTAAGAAAAACTAAGACTAAACTTAAACGATATTACTTGGTTAAAAAATCAATACAAATAAAATAAAAATGTATGTAAATAGTTTTTAGTTTTAGATTTTTAGCTATAATATATCACTACCAAAAAAAGGAGACAGCATTCATATCCGTCAACTCTCGTGACATTGAACCACAGATATTCATCGGACTTGACATTCTAGGGGATGACGCTATGCTGCAATTACATCACAATTAATCCTAGTCTAGTCTTGTAAAATTAAATAACAGGAACGTGATGCCATTTAACCAAGCTATTCAGCTCAGGTCCAATCTTAACCAACTGGGGTCAAGATGAAATTGCAGATGACAAGTTTTCTACTGAGTGTGGTAGTGAAAGAGTACTCAATTTGATTCCCAAATGAAAATATTTAAACATTGTGGCCATTCCTTCACAGTTCTCCAACCATGGATGTATATGTAGCTACATACTTCGGAGACATTATTGGCCCTAACAAAAACAAACTAAAACTACTGTAAAATGAAAACTAACTTAAATTAAAACTAAATTGAAAAGTATAAACTAAAATAAAAAAAACTAATTGAAAATGTAAAACTATTATAAACTTAAGACTGAAACTTATACAAAACATATATTTATATATTTAATATTTGTTTTTATTGTAAAGCCCTTTGTAACTTTGTTTTAAAATGTGTTATATAAATAAAAGTTATTAGTATCATTATTATTATTATTATTATTATTATTATGCATACAGTGTGAAGTATTCTATTAAATTATGAAGGTACCTGATATGTCAGTCTGTTTGCTGCAGAACACCCCCTTGATATCGTCAATATCAGCCCAGGTCTCCTTGGAATTAGAGAGTCTCTTCAACTTTATCTCAAGCAGACTAGAAAATAAAAGCAGAGAGTAATTTTACATTTTATGATGCCTTAAATCGCTTTGATAGGCAGGTACATAGTTACATAGAAAGATATCTGACAGAATATGAGGACCTCACCCAGTGCCTAACGTGTAGGCAAACTGGGCGGTCTTGATGAAGGAGAATTTGTCCGTATCAGGCAGCTCCTCAAAGCATTCAGCCTTAATGTGGTGGGGTATTTCCTCTTCTGGGTCATGCCAGCTTGTAAAAATAGAGAAGAGCAGAGTGGTGAGGAACTTTGGACAGTCTAGATCCCTGTGTATCTGCAGTTTTAATTTAGAGAATTTCAAGCATACATAAGCAATATTGCAATTTTGTAAATGTAAATCAGCTTCTATTGTCACACATTGTATTGTACACAGCACAGCACACCGTGAAATGTAGTCTCTGCATTTAATCCATCCTAGTATATTAGCTTGGGGGGTCTGTGCCTTGCTCAAGGGTACCTCAGCAGTGCCCAGGAGGCGAACTAGCTCCTCTCCAGCCACCAGTCCACAGTCCGTACTTGATCCTATACCAGGACTTGAACCGGCTCCGGTTCCAAAGCCAAGTCCCTACGGACTGAGCTACTGCTGCCACCACAACATATGTTATAGTATACATTTTAAAATACATTTTAATAAACCCTGGCAGGTGTAACAATGTCATATGGTGGTTAATTTAAAATGATATATCATGAATATATTCAACCAAAGAGGGTTGGATACATGTTAGTTTTGAGCTGCATAAAGTTAAAGTGTGTATAAGCTCTGAGCTCTCACCTATATCTATCGTCCGGCGGAGAGATCTCGCCCCAATTGCGTTCATTGACCTCACATTCAACTGTAGACTTTATATCAACTTGAAAAAACAAAACAAAACAAGGTTTACAATTGTTGATATATACAGTGTATTAGCATGAATTTACTCCAGCATCTTTATTGTCTAACTTGCAGAACTTGTCTTTCTTTTATGTGTTCTGAGGTCAGTGAACAACATACAGGCTGTCAGACGAGCTAATTATCACAAACCTCTTTCCTCTGTGAAGGAGGCCAGCTCACAGTCATTGATCCAGCGGCAGATGGGAAACTTGTAGGTGTCTCCCTCAGGGGATTTCACTACCACCTTGGTTGGCAACCATTTAGAGTCTTCTGGAAACTCTGGGAGAGGCTGTTTGTATAGCTGTATCTGGAACAGCTTTCCAATGGAGGCAGGGCAGGACACGGTAAAACGAGACACCTGGAGTAACGACAGAAAAGTTTTTAAAACAATTTTACAAGAGATAAAGTCTATTTGATAACCAAGAACTGTAACTTCTCAATAATTAGCATACAATACTGAATGTGGAAGGGTGGACAAAATCCAAATTGTGCAATATGTCCACTACATACATTTATTACAGCCCATTATGGGGATTTTTGTTACTTTGGTGACATTTGTGAACATAGCTTGAAGACCTGCAGAGCAGCACTTATCCCTTTGCTGCCTATATGAGTCTGAGTTGGCGAGGGTTTACATCAGCTTCTCTAATTTGATATATTTAGATTAAGTTGAGGAAACGTGTCATACATTTAAACATAGAGAGGGATATTTCAGACTTACTGCCCCTCTGGCGAAGGATGAACCTCCTTCGAGTTTCGTGTGTTCGCTCTCCCCGTCAAAGCCCACCAGCTTAATGAAGACATTGTCTGAAGTGCCGGCATCGTCGAGAAAGGAAGTTGATATGGTCACTTCATAATCCACCATATTCACTCTGGAAAGAAGAAGAATCCTGGTGGGGAGAGAATAATAATAACCATTCTCAGCAGTTATTAGGATAACTGTCACTAGATGAGCCTGAGTGCAAAAAAACTTTAAAATACTGGTATCACAAAGAAAATGGCATTGGAAAAGATATTATAACAACTAATATTAAATTTGTCTTTTAAATTTCATAAAGCATCTCTCTTACCTGTTAACAAGACCAAGAAGTTCCTTTGATGAACTGCTCTTTTGTTAAAAGAACTCACCGTGGATTTCTCTTTTTATACATATTGTGTGGGAGTGTCAAGCCAGTGAAAATAGGCAGCTCTGGTGGTGGTGTGCTGGACCTTTGCCAAATGACAGTAATGTGACGCAAATAGTGATGCCTTAAGGCTGCTTTAGATCATTTGATAAAGACAAACCAGCTTTTCCACTGTTAAAAGTGAGACATCCATCCATTATCTGTATCCGTTTATCCTATTCAGGCTCGCAGGGGGCTGGAGCAGGGTCGGCGCCAGAGTGTTAGGGGCGGACCGGCAATCAGCTTTGACAGGGGGGGCATTTTTTTTCACCTCATATAGCCTTTATTAAGTGTATCTTTAACATTATCATGTTTCATGAAAGACATAAACTGACAGAGAGGTGTATACATACTGCCACTTATGCGCACAGGTGCGCACGCACGCATACACATGCTGTTATGTCCACAAAAACAGGTTATAATCTAACACCGTGTCCTAACTGGATGCGAGCGTCCGACTGTCGCGCTGCATCGCGCATCTGACGCTCTCTGTCCACTGAATACGTTAAATCTGCACTTCTGTTACATCATGTAAACAAACCAGGAACATATCAACTGTGAGCTCCAGATCAGACTGGAGCTGAAGACGTAACCACCTCAAAGATGGGTTAGTGGTACATGTTATCTTCCAACGTTCGTACTTTTTTTTTTTATCAGAAAACACACGTTTTATTTGTGATATTTACTGGAAATAACATACGATATAGCCAAGAGCAAGTAGGTTGTTATCTAGTGATCTTCTCCAGCCAGCTGCCACATATTTTGGTTTCTGTTTTGAAATGAGGAGGTTCTGGAGGCTACAGATAACTCCTCAGGCACGCCCTGCGTCGTGCTCTTGCCATGGTCAAAATGTGCGCACACGCAGGTGCTGAGATACAGTTAACAGGAAGTTAAACAACACATTCATCTAACAGTCTGACTGATTTCTTTATAACTATAATTTAAATTAATAAAGACTAAATGTGGATGTTTCACTCACCAGTTGTTGTCCCTGCTCAGCCTGCTGTATAACGTAACATTAGTCCATTGTTTTATTCCACGATACTGAACAGAATAATCCAAACAGGTAGAAAAACGTCACGCCGCGCTGTGCAGCCAGCGTCGGCGTGACATTTTGTCTGAACTTCTATCGGATACACGGTTCCTATTTTTTCCTGTCACTCATATTGAGAGGAACGGCTGATTAGTTTAGATAAAATGAGCCGAGAAAACCGGGTCAGTTGTCCTGGATGTAAATGAAAATATTAACTTGATTACTGACACTTTTAGCACAGGCTTTGACGCTCGCAGTTATATGCGTAGCGTTCACTAGTGAAACTTTATTACGAGCTACCTGTCAAAAAATATAACAGCCACCTCACTAATGGTTCAAATAAAACACAAACCCACAGCGCAAAGAGACAACTATGGAAACTCTGGGAAATATGAACCGTCACGACAATATTTCAGTAAGAAGCCTCGTTTTGATCCGCTCCGTTTGCGTGTTTGTTTTTTTGTTTTGTTTTTTAATCTAGCTCAATAGAAAAAAATTAGAGAAAGTAGACCTACAAACCTGGTGCATTAAAGCACAATTAGGACCAAGAGAGTAAAAAGCATCCTGTGCTCCTCTCACATCTTACTTTCTCTACCTGTATAATAAAATAATGGACTAATGTTACGTTATACAGCAGGCTGAGCAGGGACAACAACTGGTGAGTGAAACATCCACATTTAGTCTTTATTAACTTAAATTATAGTTATGAAGAAATCAGTCAGACTGTTAGATTAATGTGTTGTTTAACTCCCTGTTTACTTTATCTCGGCACCGACGCAGGGCGTGCCTGAGGAGTTATCTGTTGCCTCCAGTAACTCGTCATTTCACTACTGAGGAGTTATCTGTAGCCTCCAGTACCTCCTTATTTCAAACAAATATAAATAAATTCCAACGTGGTCTGAAAACTACAAGTGGCCTACAGATCGGATCTAACAGGAAGGCTGCTCGAAACGGCTGGAAACTGTCCGACTTGACTGCAGCTTTTAGTCACCATCCCCTGCTGCTGCAGCTTTTAGTCACCACCCTCTGCTGCTGCAGCTTTTAGTCACCACCCCCTGCTGCTGCAACAGCTTTTAGTCACCACCCCCTGCTGCTGCTGCCGCCTGATATCGTCTACTTTCCAGGCGAGGCGCAGTTCATCTCCAACAAGCCTACTCTCTCTCATTCACAACCTTTCTGTCTCTCTCCCTCTCTACTGGCTCCTACTTTATCAGCTAACCAGTGGCGGCTGGTGGAAATTTTTCTCGGTAGGGCTTTGCCACATCCAATCAATTTCAGCAAACATCCCGGTATGATTTAATGCAAAAAAGTGAAGGTATCAAAAACACATTACTACTTTTCAGTTAAATAATCAACAATTATTTTATTCCAACAGGAGCAGTAAAGAATGCTTAGAAAAACACAACAGTATAACATGTACCCAGTGGTGGAAAGTAACTAAGTACATTTACTCAAGTACTGTACTTAAGTACAATTTTGAGGTACTTGTACTTTACTTGAGTATTTCCATGTTCTGATACTCCACTACATCTCAGAGGGAAATATTGTACTTTTACTCCACCACATTGATTTAATAACTTCAGTTACTTTACAGATTCAGATTATTAATACAAAATATAATCAACGAATAAATGATGATGTATTATTATAGATTAAACTACCCAGCAGTATATAAAGTCATTAAAATGAGCTCCACCTTTACCAGCTGCAACATTAAAGTGATGAACACATTAATGCATCAATAAGTATAATCCAATAATATACAGTATTCTGCATAGTGAGTACATTTATGTTTGGTACTTTAAAGCTGAAGTTTCTGAGATTGGAGCAAATATGATTTAAAAAAGTTATATTTATAAAACGGTTGCTATATCGTGACAGTAGTACATGAGACAGGTAACCTGAAAAAAATCATGTCGCTCTCGGTCCTCCAGTGTCCTCCGGTGCTCCTTACGGCATCTGTAAGATTTCACATACCGGAGGAAAACAAGCAGTAAAAGCTGATCTGAGCTGTCCAGCTGCCGCGGCTGTCAATCACTCGCGAACTCTGACCAAACGGTCAAACTAGGCAGCGCTGATCAAATATGAATCAATATTTTGTTACGTTGATGCCTATTTCTCGCCTCAAATGTTTTCAGAATCATCTTGTAGTGCACGGTTTAGCTGTAAGATGAGAACGTTTGTGACGCTGCCGCATTTGTGAAATCTGGTGAAGGAACGCCAAGTTCCGGTCACATGACCGGAGCACAGCCAATAGGAACGCTCTCTCAATGAAATGACCTGTGATTGGTCAAAGTCCCCCGTCACGGGCTAGATGTTCTAAAACCTGACGAGCAGTAGCTGCTTGGGGCGATACAATAATTGCCCCTCTCGTATTAATTTGAGGACGCTGATTGGCTAAATTTAATGTCATTCGTTCATAGCTTGAATCAGCTGTTGGCTAAGCTGCTACATAGACCCGCCTGCTGGGGGCGATTTCTCCATCGCCCCAGAGTTGAACTTCAGACATACAGACAGACAGAGGGGAGTCAGACAGGCAGAGGGGAGTCAGACAGGCAGAGGGGAGTCAGACAGGCAGAGGGGAGTCAGACAGACAGAGGGGAGTCAGACAGGCAGAGGGGAGTCAGACAGACAGAGGGGAGTCAGACAGGCAGAGGGGAGTCAGACAGGCAGAGGGGAGTCAGACAGGCAGAGGAGAATCAGGGGACGTGCAGGAAAACCATATATTTTACACATATTACTGTATGCATTCCATATTTTAAACACACAAATATTGACAATTTGTATAATTTATTATTATTATTATTAGTAGTAGTAATGTTTTTTTTGTGTGTGGCTGTCTGGCTCAGGGGGGGCTGCGCCCTAGCGCCCTCTATTGGCCGGCCGCCACTGTCCACTAGTATGTTTTTATCATCTATTCACATGGTAGATCACCAAAAGAAGGAATAAAAGAACATGACAGCGACCTCTAGCGACCGCAGTAATTATGACAGGAGCAGAAGCAAGAGTCTGGCGTCTCTGTGTTCGTAGTTATTTTATCCCAAAACACGATGTTTTTCCATAAACTTAACTGTTTTTTTGCCTGAACCGAAAGAAGTTGTAGTTTTATTGCCTAAACCTAAAGAAGCCTTTTTGTTTGTGTTCAAAACGTGCCGTTTCATTCAGTTTTACAACATGTTAAACTTGTTGCTTTTAAGTTTCACTTTCACAACATAGTAGGCCCCTAATGACCCACATCTATGGTGCTTATAGCAACTGATAACATCTAGTTAATGGCCTGATAACAGTCAAATTGGGTGCAGCATCAGACACATACATAAGATAAGATGTAAAGATGCTGGTCAATATAAAATACATTTTGCTTCTTGTCTAATGCTGGGAGTTGCTAAAGCTAATGAGTAAACAGAAGGGAAAAACATAAGAGAGGACACAAGAACAGGTATTTACTGATAAACAAATGCTTACTCAAGATTATTGTCCTTGGGAGCTGTGTACATTTTTCTACATTTGTCTAAATAAACACCAAACATACAAAAAGTGGTGAAAATTGAAGAGTGGGTCAATCAGTCTGCCTTCAAAGTGTCAGTAGGCAGTATATTTTTGGCATCATTTGGCAAAAATTCCATAATAACCTTTCAGCATATTGTAATTCAAGTGTTCTGATAGATAACTAGACTTCTGCACCTCCTCATGGCTCAGTTTTCAGGTTTTAAAAAATCTAGCCCGTGACGGGAGACCTTGACCAATCACAGGTCATTTCATTGAGAGAGTGTTCCTATTGGCTGTGCTCCGGTCATGTGACCAGAACTTGGCGTTCCTTCACCAGATTTCACAATGGCGGCGGCATCACTAACTTTCTCATTTTACAGCTAAACCGTGCACTACAAGATGATTCTGAAAACATTTGAAGCGAGAAATAGGCATCAACGTAACAAAATATTGATTCATATTTGATCAGCGAGGTTTTTGACTAAACCATTTGACATAGCCAATTATTTTAATGATTACTTTGTGAATAAGGTCGATGCACTAAGGCAGAATATGAGCAGCGTGGATTCCAATACTCTCAAACTTATAAGTAACAATATAATGATTAACAAAAGTTGTTCATTTCAGTTTAACAGTGTGGATGAGAGTGAAGTAAGGAAGTTGTTAAAAGCCCTTCCTGATTATGGCTCCGTAGGCACTGATATGCTGGACAGTAAGGTACTTTGTCTCTCAGCCGACTACATTTCTGGTCCCATATGTCACATATTAAATAAATGTCTAATGGAAGGTATATATCCTAGTATTTGGAAAGAAGGTAAAATAATTCCCTTACCTAAAGATGGCAGATTAACATTTACTGGGCAGAACAGCAGACCCATCAGTATTCTCCCTGTACTAAGCAAACTGATGGAGAGAATAGTCCATTCACAAATACAAGATTACTTTGACTGTAATAGCCTGTACACTAGATTTCAACATGCTTACAGACATCACTACTCCACTTGTTCTGCACTAACGCAAATGACAGACGACTGGTTAAAAGAGATAGATAATTCTAGGATAACAGGTGCAGTGTTACTGGATTTCAGCGCGGCATTTGATGTCATAGATCATGACCTTTTAATTAATAAACTACAACGTTATGGATTTAGATCAAGTGCCATCACATTTATGAAGAATTATCTTTTATGCAGAACACAAAGGGTGTATTACAATGGCAGCATGTCTAACAGTAAAGGGCTTAACTGTGGCCTGCCGCAGGGCAGCTGTCTTGGACCTCTCCTGTACTCCATCTTCACAAATGACTTGCCATCTGTATTGCATAAAGCCAGTATACAAATGTACGCCGATGATTCCACACTGTATTACGCAGCAAATACAAGCGGCGAACTAGACCAAGTTCTATCTTCAGACCTAAACTTGGTCTACGATTGGATAAAACAAAATAAGTTGGTACTAAATATCTCAAAAACCAAATCCATTATTTTTGGATCTAGTCATAAGCTGTCATCTATGCCCACAATGAATCTCTACTTGGACAGTGAACCTATACAGCAGGTGGATAAGGTCACATTACTGGGACTAACCATAGACAATCAACTGTCATGGGTCGAGCACATAGAAACAATTGTCAGGAAAATGGGAAATGGTATCTCCATGGCAAAAAAATGCCTTCCGTATGTTCCAGCACACGTTCTGGGACAAGTAGTTAAATCTTTAAGTTTAAGCCACCTGGACTATTGCTCACCTGTATGGTCTTCTGCACCGAAAAGCATACTGCGGAAACTACAAATTGCACAAAACAGAGCTGCAAGACTTGTGTTACACTGCCCCATGAGAACGAACACAGACAGCATGCATCATAAACTGTCATGGTTACCAGTAGAGAAAAGACTTGCCTTAAGCACAGCGACATTCCTTAGTAACAGCATTTATTCTACTAAACCCGAGTTTTTATACAGTCAAATTACCAAATGCAGGGACGTTCACAGTCATTTCACTAGAACAGCAGGTGATGGCCAACTCATGTTACCTCACCCAAAATCTAATGCCTTAAAAAAGACGGTCATTTACCGCGCCATCACTCACTGGAATAGCTGCCCTCTTCACATCCGTCAATCCTCTAACAAATCCACATTCAAATACCATCTACGAATACATTACTTAAACAGCTGATCGATAGTCCAGTGTTGGTCATGTATGGTTTTCTTTGTTTTCTTTGTTCCTTTTTCCCTGATGATGGGCCTTGAGGCTAAACAAAAAAAAACAAAACAAAAAAAAAAAAAAATTGTGGAAGATTTGTGTATGAATTTGAAATTTGAAATTTATATATGTTTGAAAATTTGAGTGTTATTAGTGTAACACAAATGTGATGTTGTATATAGTATGTATGTGATAAATTAATGTACATGATTTCGGACCCCAGGAAGACTAGCTGGTGCCATTGGTATCAGCTAATGGGGATCCTTTTTAAATAAATAAATAAATAAATTTGATCAGCGCTGCCTAGTTTGA
Source organism: Sebastes fasciatus (assembly GCF_043250625.1). NCBI lineage: Eukaryota > Metazoa > Chordata > Actinopteri > Perciformes > Sebastidae > Sebastes > Sebastes fasciatus. The sequence goes on from NC_133797.1 coordinate 26,536,412, forward strand.
CCGTTTGGTCGGAATTCACAAGTGATTGACAGCTGGCTCTCATTGACGGCAGCTGGACAGCAGATCTCAGATCAGCTCTTACTGCTTGTTTTCCTCAGGTATGTGAAATCTCCGGACACCGGAAGACACAGAGGCACATGATTTTTTTCCAGGTTACTTGTTTCATGTACTCCTGTCACGATATAGCGACCGTTTTATAAACATAACTTTTTTTTAATCATATTTGCTCCAATCTCAGCTACTTCAGCTTTAAGGAATGCTTTTAAAAGATTGCTTACTAGTAAAAATGCATTCCAAGTTCAGGGAATACCCTTAATGGCCATCCTCTCGTGAAGCGGTTCTTGCAGGGGGTCTGGAGGAGGTAATGCCCGGTGATGCGTGCCCTTGGTGAAGGGCTCTTTTGAGCCTCTGGGGCGCTCCTCTCTTTTGCATCACTCATCTCACCTCAAGCGCCATAAATAAGAAGCGCGACACTCCCACCTAGTGATTAAAATGCGTTTTTACACCACAACAATACAGCATCACATGATTTGACTTCCACAACACATGCTGCCACACTCATTCAAAATATCACAGTGTACTCAGGGAGGTAAGAACCGTGGCTGAGTTTCATGCAGTAAATAAACTGCATGAAAAAAGCTGCATTCATTTAAATTTACCTACCTTAACCGGACACCTCGCGTGAGAACTCATCATGCCTGTTAAGTTTTGGAAGCATACTACTGCTGCTGCTGCTGCTGCTGTTTGGAAACTCAGTAAGTAGCCTACCTCAAAAACTTAACTTAAACTTTATTACATTCACCATATACATACATGTATTTACATGTCAGAAGCTGTGGATCAGTTTAAGGATGACCCACTCTACCCACTGAGCTACAGCTGGCCCTACCTCTGAGTTTTGAAAGGTTTTTACTCTACTGATGACGCTCTGCCATCGAAATTCAAAACAAATGATTGGTTTCAAATTGATTGTCATTTCTTTAAATACGCAGACAAACATGACTTAAGTCTTAATGTAAGTTATTAATACTATTATTAATAGTGCTAAAGGCATGTTAACATCAGTAATGTTGGGTTGAATCAGGCTCATATTTTTTAGTTATTGTCAGTTCAGTAAAACAAATGCATGCTTGTTTTTCATCTAGAAGTCAAACTGTTCAATATATATAACGTTATATCTGTAATATATGGTTTAAAATACCTTCCACAGTATTTTAAAAAATGTTTGTTGGTATGTAAAGTATCTTATGTTGAAGCATTATTCACAACCTTTAGTGGACAGTCAAGGTTACCAGGTCAAGGTTACTAGGGAGGAGAAAAAGGATGCCACAGCTGTGTAAAAAGAAAGAGGATGTCATAACCTTTGTTTGTTTAGCACAATGCCTGTCGCAATAATTACTAGATCGATTTGACTTTGACTTTATCGTACAATATATGGACATGAACTCAATAATTTTGACATTATTGATTTACAGCACATGACATCAAAAATGTTTATGTTATCGACTTACCGTATGCTATATGGACATGACCTCAATAATTTTCATGTTATTGACTTATCGTACAATATATAGACATGACCTCAATCATTTTTACGTTATTGACTTATGGCCGGATGCATTATGTTTTTGGGTTGTCCGTCCGTCCGGTCCATTCTCTTGAACGCGATATCCCAGGAACGCCTTGAGGGAATTTCTTCAAATTTGGCACAAACATCCACTTGGACTCAAGGATAACATAATTAGATTTTGGTGTTCAGAGGTCAAAGGTCAAGGCCACTGTGACCTCACGTCCGTCCCATTCTCGTGACCACGATATCTCAGGAACGCCTTGAGGGTATTTCTTCACATTTAGCACAAATGTCCACTTGGACTCAAGGATGAACTGATTAGATTTTGGTGGTCAAAGGTCAACGTTATTGTGATCTCAAAAACATGTTTTGGGCCATAACTCAAAAATTCATATGATAATTATGAAGATTTGTACTAAAATGTCTAATAGGATAAAATGATGAAATTTTTGTTATTAATAATAATAATACTAATAATACATTTTATTTATATAGCGCTTTTCTGGAAACTCAAAGACACTTTACACAGATAAAATGATCATAAAACAGTTGGCCATAACTCAAGAATTCATATGCTAATTATGACAATTAGGAAGAAATGATGAAGTGATGACATTTTGGACATACATGGATGTAAACTGCAACTTGACTGGTTGGCTGACTCAAACAAACGCAAGGCAGTAGTTCTGGTTTAATTATTAAAGCCGTTTCACAACAGACACGGATTTTCATCCGAAAAAATGTGCATGTAAATTTATAAAAACTGATTTTGTGGGTTCTTATGAATGCTTGCACACCCCTACAAAACATTTGAGTGAGGAAAAAAATATTCGGATGGAACTCGATTTCAACAGATTTCCGCCTGTGGAAATATATATATGTTTGACCAATGAAATCCTTTGTTCCAACTGATTGATGTCATTCTGCATAATAAGTAGCCATGTGCTTCTGGTTGTTGCACAGAGAGTGTGTATTTTCGGAGCAATGGAATTTCAAAATAACAATGGGCTGTCCTCTTCTCAACAATAATCAATAATGTACGACAAACACTACTACCTCAACAACCAAATAAAGGACGATATATGGCTGGAGATCTCCCAGCAGCTGAGATAGGATGAAGATGGTAGCTGATATGCACTTGCTAATGAGGAACGGAACGGGGCTAGCCACAACAACTAATGTTAGCATTAGCGTCAAGTTTGGGGCCCGACTAGTTTATGTGTAGTTAACGTTGACCCTTTAGACAATCTCTTTCTGGATAGGTCTTTGTTGTGTGGAGTGGACACGGGCACTATTTAGGAGGAAACTCATTTGGCCTCATGGGCCTCATTGACGAAAATGAAACACGGCAACGTGGTTAATTCACAGTGGAATCAGTGTTCATAGTTGTCATGCAGAAAATTTGCATGTGGATTTTTCTGTATTCCCGCACCACATTTTTGCATCACTCTGGTGAAAAACGTCTTTTATGCTATTATATTATCATCATATCAGTGGCATTAAATGGTCTTAAAATGATGCTAATATCGTTTATCGCAATTATTTCTGGGACAATATATTGTCCAACAAAATCGTGATAAGCCTATTCAGCACCTGGCTGATAAGGACACAAGGTTGGTCAATATTTCCATACTATAATAATAATAATAATATTTCCTATTGTGACTGATATTGAGTGACATTATGACTTTTTTGTTTTTGTTTTTCTTATTAGGAGGGTGATGCTATGTTGGCTCAATGTACTGTAATTTCAGTCATGTTAACAAGCAATTAGGATTCATTGTCTTTACCACATGTAGTCTGAAGAAATGCTGTACTATGGAAGTGAGTATTGTAGTAGTATATGTGATGAAGCAAGCTTGAATTGGGATGGTTGAAGCAGCATTTTATGTGTGATTTTCACTAACTGTTTTAGTTATGTTTTGATTGTGGTTAAAAAGTAACTCATCATTTAATTTTAAGTTAAATATCCTTACATGTAGTACTCTATCAGAGCTGTCATTTTGTTGAGTTAAAAAATGGTAATATTTTGTTTTAGATTTTTTATTAGCTCTTTCAATGTAAGAGCACTGTGCGTTCCCGGCATGTTTTTAGAGCTGCAGTGTCATCAATAAAGCTTTTGTGAACCATCAGTTAAAAAGAGTTAGACCATCATTCAGCAGGAAATGCTACATTAATTGCATCCACATCATTGCTGATCTTACTCATTTAGTTCCTGGCCATTGCTGGCCTTATTCATTTAGTTCCTGGTTATTGCTGGCCTTACTCATTTAGTTCCTGGCCATTGCTGGCCTTATTCATTTAGTTCCTGGTTATTGCTGGCCTTATTCATTTAGTTCCTGGTTATTGCTGGCCTTATTCATTTAGTTCCTGATCATTGCTGACCTGACTCATTGAAATCCTGATCATCACTGACATTACTCATTTAGTTCCTGGTCATTGCTGACATTATTTAGTTCCTGGTTATTGCTGGCGTTAGGTCTACTTCTAATAAACTAAACATACTATGTTCTGTGTTATAAAAGTAATTTATTTAAAAGTAATTGTTTTTCACATGAGAAGAAACAGCAACACAACAACAGCAGAGACACACAGTTCATACAGATACATTACACAGCATATAGTAAATTTAGCAAAACATACGTCCCTACAATTGTTTATACTTCGTTATGACATTAAGTCATAAGGCACAGTTTACTTCTAAAGTGTTACAATCATAATGCAAAATAATATTTTCCCACAGTGATTTATTTTGATAAGATGCCCCGTATATTCATTGACAAGCAAAGAAGAAGACTTAAGATGTGAATTATGATTTAAAACAGAACATTTCCCCCACGGTTAAATCAATTAAGCTGTAAAGAAATTACAGACAGAACAGAACATGTAGTTCTTCCCTTTCCCACTTTTGTAAATGTTAAGCTTAATTTGACCAACAGCTGAGGAGGTCACACCTTCTGACATTCAAATGGTGATGGCCTCAGGACTACTTCTAATAAACTAAGCATACTATGTTCTGTTTTTTAAAAGTAATTGTTTTTCACATGAGATGAAACAGCAACACAACAACAACAGAGACACACAGTTCATACAGATACATTACACAGCATATAGTAAATTTAGCAAAACATAGGTCCCTAGTGTTTATACTTCGTTATGACAATAAGTCATAAGGCACAGTTTACTTCTAAAGTGTTACAATCATAATGCAAAATAATATTTTCCCACAGTGATTTATTTTGATAAGATGCCCCGTATATTCATTGACAAGCAAAGAAGAAGACTTAAGATGTGGATTATGATTTAAAACAGAACATTTTCCCCACGGTTAAATCAATTAAGCTGTAAAGAAATTACAGACAGAACAGAACTTGGAGTTCTTCCCTTTCCCACTTTTGTTAATGTGAAGCTGAATTTGGCCAACAGCTGAGGAGGTCACACCTTCTGACATTCAAAGGGCCACACTATTTTCTACCACATCTGGATCCATGTATGTGTATGGTACCTCCAGCTTATCGTTTCTGATATTGATGTGTGCACTTAACGATTGAAGCTCTCCTTGAAAAGCCTTCATCAGCTGGCAGGGAGTCTTGTCACTGAAATGGTCGTTCCCGTACTGACCAAGAAGGACCTGATGACATCAAAGATACATTAGACATAGATGTTTTCCAGTAACATTTTAAATGTTTATCAGACATAAACTAATGGCAATGTAATGTACAGTTGTAGGTAGGGACGTCATGATATCAGAAACTTAGTAGTTGATACCAATACCAGTGAAATTCCATGATTCTCGATACTAATTCGATACCACGGTAACAAACAAAAATAAAACAATAAATCCCATGTACTTTAACATACACTCCTTTATTACCGCTTGCATACTGGTTGTGGTTAGGGAGTTAAACGGGTCATAATTCCCTCTCTACTATCAACTTATATTGCTGTGAAAACATCTCCCTCAAACAACTGGATTTATTCAAATTTCTCACTAAAAATGACATTTGAACACATCATGATAAAGTTATAATTTACTTTTGCCCAATAGAGTGGTGCAGGAATGATGTATTTTTGTAGGACAAAACGTTACAATCTCTTCAGCTTGTGTTAATCGCAGACCTTATTTCAGTCACCTAACCAAAAACGCATTCAAAAGACACATTGACTTTGAGACGAGGCAACCGCTTAAATGCTGCGTCCTAGGACTCATTCCTGCAGCACTCCATACTAATTTTTACTGAAAAGTAGGGCTGTTCTCGACTACTGTTGACCTGCTGTTGCTAAAGGGTGCCTCTGTGAGTCGGTTTCCGATGCTGAAGGGCACTTACCAAACGGTGGTATTTGACAAGTTGGGAGTGAGAACCGGTCGGGTAAGCAGCACAGTCCTGCATGGAGCTAACAGCTAACATTACCTAGCTCTTGTTCTGAAGATTTCAACACAGATTTGTTGCTCGCAATGTAGCATTATCAGGGAAAAAATAGAGTGCGTCCCATGGACGAGTCGATAGTGAGTTTACTGCGTCTCAAACACATTTTCTATCGTCCCCGAGACAATGGGACGCCATGAGTCTCGAGCCCTGACAGTACCTGTGGTACTGTAGAAAAATGAGTACTGTCACGTTTTCAGATTATTGGCATCGGTTTGGTACCAAAAGTATTGGTTCTTGTGATATCCCTAGTTGTAGGAAGTGGATTTCTTCAGTGGGTCAAAGAGGGTATTTGTGTTCTAATGACATATTTACCTACTTTACAAAACTTGAACATAAATGGGATTTATGTAATTGAAGTCATGAAGTTATGGGCACTTACCGAGTCAGAGGATGGCTTGCTAAGTAGCCAACTGACAGCCATTCCGTTAGCTGTCGTGCCCTGGTCAGGCAATGTCTGCAGCATCGTGGCCTCGCTTGTTGTCCCCTTTGTGGTTGGTGGAGCACATCGCAGGGTGCTGGGAGCGTTGGGCATCCAGCCACCATAGTCAAACTGCAACGAATGAATGATTGATTAATACTCTTTGAAGCCACGCCATGTTGTACTGTTGTTCAGTCGGTCTGCTATTGATTGATTGAAATTTGGATTGGAACAAATGGAACAAAATTGTAGGCATTCATGGTCCTCAGAAGATAATTTTTTTAATCCCCTGACTTTTCCTCTAGCGCCACCATGAGGTTAACATTCTTGATTTCAGAAAAATGTCTCGACAACTTTCAGCTGGATTGCCATTAAATTTGGTTCAGACATTCATGTTGACCTCAGGGTGATAACGTTGGTGATCCTCTGACTTTTCATCCAGCGCCATCATTGGATCAAATTTGTATTTATCCAATACTTTGGTTTATGACCAAATACCTTAAAAACTAATGACATTCCCATCAGCCTCCGCTGTACTTTGTGTTTTGTGCTAATGAGGAAATGCTTGCACATGCGTGCATGTTAACAGGGAATACTAAGACTGTGATCTTAGTAAATATTTTACTTGCTAAAAGTCAGTATGTTGGCATTGTCATTGTGAGTATGTTAGCATTTGTCGCATTTAACAGCCTCACAGACCTGCGAGCATGGCTGTAGAGACTTGTTTATGTTAACGATAACAATCTTCAAAGACAAAGGTCACTTTTTTGGCCAGAATTCATCCACCTCTCTCCAGTCCAGAAAAAAATGCAAAACGTCATGAATCCATTTCACAAAAATAGCAACATTATAATTAAATGAAAAGGCATCACCTGTCCAGAGTTCACAGCCGAGTGCTGTGCTGAGCAAGTGAAGATCACCATGGTGACAAACTTGACTAACTCATCCACGGTGGTGAAGCTCTGAGGAATTCCTGAGAATCAAAGGGAATAAACTGCATTACTTAAAGACATCTAGAAATTAAAATCTGACTTATGTTTGCATTATGATAATATAATTGTACATAAAAGTGCTCATTTATCATCATTAAGATTGAGCTTTTCTTTAAAACTCACCTGTGCCTGCTTGGGAAAGGAATCCATGTTCAAAAATGTCCGAAATCCACTTCTGCAGTGATGTGTCTTTCTGGACCCTAGTGTCATTGTTGTAGTGGAATCTGAGCACTCCCTGCACAAACCTTTGAGAAATGAGAATAAGTTCTGTAAAATACATTCCTAGTTGAACAATTATATATATATATATTATACAATTGTTTTCTTCACACTGTAGTAGTGAGACACTGTTTTGTTAGACAATTGAATGGCCATCTCTTTAGAATGATCAGTTCTGTTCTTTTGAGGAATTTGGTGCAATATTCTGCACAGTGGATCATACAACTTTAATATTACAGTCGATACCTTTAGATGGACAGAAAACACTATATTTCTTGCAGTTTTTCAGAAAGACTGATTAAAGAAATCATTTATGAGAAATGAGTTAGATAAGTGAACAAAAGCTTGCTAATAGAGAGGGCAGGATTGGGGCTCTCTTATTTTCCTATTTCAGGACGCTTTGTTGTGAATGGTCTCTTATTTAAACAGTAAATTGTCTTAAACAATATGTATTGTGTCCCCAATATTTTGTTTACAGTATACTGGTTAATACAGCCTCAGTCAACTAAGTCATGTTAAAGCAAATCCTGTACTGAAATATGAGACACACTGTGAAAAGCACAGCAAACTACCCATACTACCTGTAGATGATATCCCAAAGTTCGGCTTGCTTCAAAGTTGAAACATATGCCTATACCATATTTCTAATTTTCACAAATAAACAAGTTGTATCTCTTTTGTTTAAGCAATACCCAAAAAGAAATGTAAAAATAACAATTTGTAGTTTTACGAGGGGGGGGGGTTACATGCTGCAACTATTTCTTGGTAAACAGTGGCCGTGATGAAATAAATCCTTTATGAGAAAATCAACTGTGTTACAAGAGGAAAAAAAGCTAGCTGGTAGAGAGGGCAGGATTTGGGCTCTTATTTTCCAATATCAGGACACCTGTACTACCTGTGGATGATATCCCAGAGCTTGAGTCCATCATCCCTGTAGTGGAAGTTCGGCACAGCCTCCAGCCCTCGCTCAGCAATGTCCACTGGTATGCAGAGGGAGCTGTAGGTCAGTGAGGCCAGTGATCCTTCCAGGTGTGTCATCATACCCTCTCCACCAGAAGCTGCATACTAAGGAACAGTCAAATATGTAAGGAATATAGTTAGAGACAAATACTGTACATGATACTGAAAAACAAACTTGTTTGATTGTTTAGGTAATGGTCTACTGAGTGTGTTGGTGTTTTTGTACTTTTTTGAAGAATCCCTCCTCCGATATTAGAAGATCTCGAGCTTTGTAGTTGATCTGCAGCGTGTAGCGAGTGTGATGTACAAGGAGCTGAGGGAAAGAGGGAACTCTGTTAGTGACACTATTATATGTTAACAAAGTCAGAAATCTTGATGCTTCTATACCATTCAGCAGTGTGAAATACTTGAAAATATATACACATTAAAACATTATGATTCATCAACTTTGGAAGATACAAAAATCAGCAAGTTGAAAAAACTACAACTACAGTAAGTTCAGTATTCTCCGTTTTAGTTACCTTGTACAGTGGATGCCCCTCCGGCACGTTGCGCAGCAGTGACACTGCAAAGACTTCAGCCAGCAGATGAGTGCGCAGCAGGTGAACATTGAGTTGATGCTCGTGGAAATCTGCTCCTCTCACAAAAATCTTGGCCGTCAACCAGTCGTACTCAGAATCGGTAGGATAGAAGATGGGGTTGTCATCTGCTGGAGTCTGTTTCAGCTGCAGGAGAAGGAAGGAGAATGTGGTTCATTCAATCCATTCAATTCATTACCAGTACTGGTCAATTATGTTGTTTTATGTTTGACTATTTACTATAGCTTTCATCTGCTTTTTAGTTTGATACTCTGAAGTTGAAATTCATATTTTCATTGAATCCCAGGTGAGAACAGAGGGTCACCTTGAGAACAGAAGCTTTACTTTCCTCAGTCTTACAAACATCAATAGTTGTGTGTCATGTAAATAAAGTTGACTTGACTTATTTGCATCAGACTCAACTGTCAGCCTGTTAAACTTGGATATGGCTATGGGAGGAACCTTTTTACATGACTCGGGCAGGAAGAAATGAACTGCTTACCTAGCAGAGAGGATTCATAGCTGCCATAGATACTATTCATGGTAGCTGCTACTTGCAAATACGCTTTCAGTAAGTTGGTTGCTTCCTGTCGCAGGGGAACCTACATCTTACAATTTGAATGATAGTTGTCTAAATAAATACTCAAACTTAAAACGTCACTATTAGCTATATTTGAGTGCTAATCTCACCTGAATAGCAATCGGCATCAGCCTATCGTCAGGTGTTTTGTGGAGCAGGACCAGGGGAGCCATCAAGTACTGCTTCATCCCATGGATGGTGTTTGGTGTCAGTCCATCCAAACTCTTGTAGTCACACAGGAATATGTTGCCTTTCTGTGAGGATGAGAAATGATTTGACGCACATGCATAAAGTTTGCATATTACATACTCTATACTAAGTGAACATGTAAGTGCAACATGCAATTCTAAATTAACATGTCATGGGGCAAAACATGACTCTGAAATCAATCAAGGTCAAGGCAATCACCTGCATTTCACATGTCAAGCTACACCGACCACTGAGGGAGACCTTGTCGTCAGTCACAGGAAAGTTCTCGGGCAGAGCCGAACAACGCCGGATCAACATGGGATTGACACCATTTAGATACTGGTAGCCAAAAAAAGCGTCCTCCTTCCAATGTTCCTGGACGTAGTCTGGAGAAAGAACAGAGTTGAACTTCATTGAGTTTCAAACTTTGGGCTACTCTGGAAAATGAGAAACAAGAACAGGATTGTTAAGGGACATATCAGGGGTATAGATGAGTGTTGTGTTGTGTATGTTGTGTTGAGTAATGCAGTGAGGCAATGCAAGTTTATTTATATAGCACATTTCAGCAATAAGGCAATTCAAAGCGCATAATTACATAAAACATTAAAAGCATCGAGAAAACTCATTATAAAACATAAAATTAGCGACCTAAACAATTCGCTAAGCAGCAAACTTTGGGTTCCTCAATCTACATCAAGTGACCTAAACAGTTGCTTAAACAGCAATCTGTGGGTTCCTCACTCTACATCGGTGACCATCATGTCATTCCTTTCATCAGCAGATCATCCATGCTTTTATCTCCCCTAGATTTGACTATTGCAACACACTTTATTCTTGTCAGGGTTATTATCGTAAACTAAAACTGAAACTAAAACGAAAATAAGTACTGGAAAATGTTTATAGTAAACTGAAAATAAATGTAATCCTTTAAAGCAGTGGTTCTCAATCTTTTTTCACCAAGTACCACCTCAGAAAATATTTGGCTCTCCAAGTACCACCATTATGACCGATGTTAAAATACAGTAGCGAGGCCTACCCTATTCAGCAATGCACAGTTCACGCAGGAGGCAAATTTATTCCTAATAAGAATATTATTTATTGTTGACTTTTGTCATCCTTGCTTTACAAAGGGGGTAGCACTAGAACTGGCACTTAAACTCTTCCACACAACTCTCCTACTACACAAGGGGCATCCTCTCACACTAGGCCTGCACGATATGAGGAACATCTGTGATGTGCAATAACACTGTTCAATATTGCGATGACGATATGACTTGCGATAAATCTTGAAGTGTGCATATTAGCTATACATATACATATACTGTATTTTATATATAACCAGGCTAAATGTTGTTTCTAGAGCAGCAACAGTAATGTTTAAAACAGCAAAGTCACCATATAAACTCCTTAATATCTCACTGGAAACAAATCTAAATGTTGATAAAATAAATCATATTCCTGAAAATACTAAGTGAAGTTTATAACGACCGAAGTACACAGACTTCAGTCAGTATCAGTCCTTCCTCCTACCTCTGTCCTCCCTCCTCCCTCTGGTGCAGGTAACATTAGGGCTGATAGAGGGAAGAGGAGCTGTTTGGTTTCAGCCAGCTGATGAGTTTACAAGTAAGATATGTGACAAACTAACCTAACCAGTCAGACTACACAGCCTACTGCCAGCTTTAGTTTTAGCTGGTATAGCCAAGGGTTATGTTGCTCTGATACTTTATGAAGATAATAAATTAATAACACAGAGGCTCAGTCTGCAGCGCATCACCGCTTCACGTCTTCCGTTCCTTCACAATAAACCCCCCGAACACAAACACTGGATCACTGCTGACCAGGGAACTAAAGTCAGTCACAACTCAACTAAATAACTTACACATGTTTATAGTTTGCTGTTAGCCGCCGAGCTAACGCGCTGTGCCTGCCTAACAGTTTCATCATGTTTATGCTTGTTGAACAGGTGTAATAATAAGGTAACTTGGCTTTACACTTGCAAAGTTGTATTGAACTTATGAGTAGTTGTAGCCTACAAACCTGATCAGCTCTTCACAGACTGACTGCGTTCTGTGTTGATGTGAGCGTAGAGCTCTGACACAGCACAGCAGAGGAGATGATGCAGCTTTAGTTTAATACCTAGTTACGTTAACCATCCTTAAATATAATGATTGTTCTGATTCATCGCGTTTCAGACAGCCTTTTACGATGTGTTCATCGCGCATGTTCATATGATGACGATGAAAATACGATTTATGGGTCAGCCTATTTCTTATTGATTTTTAAAAAATATTTCAGAGATTCCTCCGCGTACCACTACAAAGAGCTCGCGTACCATCAGTGGTACACGTACCACAGTTTGAGAACCACTGCTTTAAAGGGATTGTTTGTAACTTCTTACACGTATAAATCAATCCGGGTCGCTGTTCAAACTGCTGCAGCTCCTCCAGACCAACAGAGGTTTCCCGTGTCTTGTGAAATGACGGGGCTCTGCAACGAGTAACGTTATCGTCTCCGACCGGGTGCCGGTGTCTCCTCTGTTCCCTCCGGCCGCGGTTGGGAGGCTGAGGCAGGAAAAGCCAACACTAGGATCAGCATTGATTCATGGAGAGACCTTCGTCTGGTCAGCTACGTGCTAGCTGACTTGTGTCGCCTCACTGTTTTGAGGGATGCTCGCTCACATTCAGGTAGCACGTGCACACGGGCGAGCGCAAGAAACAGGACACTGACTTTTGTTGACTTAACAGCCACAGGTGTCGCTGTTACAACAAATTTCGGATTCTTACAAACAGTCCCCTTAAGAAAAACTAAGACTATACTTAAATGATATTGCCTGGTTAAAAAATTAAGACAAATAAAATAAAAATGTATGTAAATATTTTTTAGTTTTAGACTTTTAACTATAATATATCACTACCAAAAAAAGGAGACAGCATTAATTTCAACTCTCGTGACATTGAACCACAGAAATTCATCGGACTTGACATTCTAGGGGATGACGCTATGCTGCAATTACATCACAAATAATCCTAGTCTAGTCTTGTAAAATTAAATAACAGGAACGTGATGCCATTTAACCAAGCTATTCAGCTCAGGTCCAATCTGAACCAACTGGGGTCAAGATGAAATTGCAGATGACAAGTTTTCTACTGAGTGTGGTAGTGAAAGAGTACTCAATTTGATTCCCAAATGAAAATATTTAAACATTGTGGCCATTCCTTCACAGTTCTCCAACCATGAATGTATATGTAGCTACATACTTCGGAGACATTATTGGCCCTAACAAAAACAAATTAAAACTACTCTAAAATGAAAACTAAATAAATCAAAACTAAAACTAAACCTTTCTGAAAAACTAAAACTAATGAGCACACTCTGAAAACTAACTTAAATTAAAACTAAATTGAAAAGTTTAAACTAAAATAAAAAAAAACTAATTGAAAATGTAAAACTATTATAACCTTAAGACTGAAACTTATACAAAACATATATTTATATATATATATTTCTTTTTTTATTGTAAAGCCCTTTGTAACTTTGTTTTAAAATGTGTTATATAAATAAAAGTTTGTATTATTATTATTATTATTATTATTACTATCATTATTATTATTATTTGTATGTATACAGTGTGAAGTATTCTATTAAATTATGGTAGTACCTGATATGTCAGTCCGTTTGAACCAGAACACCCCATTGATATCTTCAATATCAGCCCAGGTCTCCTTGGAATTAGAGAGTCCCTTCAACTTTATCTCAGCCAGACTAGAAAATAAAAGCAGAGAGTAATTTTACATTTTATGATGCCTTGAATCACTATGATAGGCAGGTACATAGTTACATAGAAAGATATCTGACAGAATTTGAGGACCTCACCCAGTGACTGACGTGTAGGCCAACCCGGCGATCTTGGTGAGGGAGAATTTGCCATCAGGCAGAGATTCAAAGCTTTCAGCCTTCATGTGGTGGGGTATTTTCTCTTCAGGCTCATGCCAGCTGGTAAAAATAGAGAAGAGCAGAGTGGTGAGGAACTTTGGACAGTCTAGATCCCTGTGTATCTGCAGTTTTAATTTAGAGAATTTCAAGCATACATAAGCAATATTGCAATTTTGTAAATGTAAATGTAAATCAGCTTTTATTTTCACACATTGTATTGTACACAGCACAGCACACCGTGAAATGTAGTCTCTGCATTAAGTCCATCCTAGTATATTAGCTTGGGGGGTCTGTGCCTTGCCTAACAATGTCATATGGTGGTTAATTTAAAATGATATATCATGAATATATTCAACCAAAGAGGTTTGGATACATGTTAGTTTTGGGGTGCATAAAGTTAAAGTGTGTATAAGCTCTGAGCTCTCACCTATAGTCGATCTCCGGCGGATAGAACTGGTCCCAAATATCAGATATGAAATTGCCACTCATACACATACCTATAAGAAAAAAACAAAACAAGGTTTAAAATTGTTGATATATACAGTGTATTAGCATGAATTTACTCCAGCATCTTTATTGTCTAACTTACAGAACTTGTCTTTCTTTTATGTGTTCTGAAATCAGTGAACAACAAACAGGCTGTCAGACGAGCTAATTACCATACACTGCTGCTGGCCCTCTGAAGCAGTGCACCTCAGAGTCATCGATCCATTGTAAGATGAGAACCTTCTCGGTGTCTCCCTCAGGGGATTTCACTACCACCTTGGTTGGAAACCATTTAGTGTCTTCTCGGCGCTCTGGGAGAGGCTGTTTCTGTAGCTGTATCTGGAACAGCTTTCCAATGGAGGCAGGGCAGGACACGGTAAAACGAGACACCTGGAGTAACGACAGAAATGGTTTTAAAACATTTATACAAGAGATAAAGTGTATATGATAACCAATAGCTGTAACTTCTCAATAATTAGCATACAATACTGAATGTGGAAGGGTGGACAAAATAAAAATTGTGCAATATGCGCAATATGTCCACTGCATAAAATTAAAAAAATGACAGCCCATTATGGGGATTTTTTGTTGCTTTGGTGACGTTTGTGCCAATATGAGTCTGAGTTGGCGAGGGTTTACATCAGCTTCCCTAATTTGATATATTTAGATTAAATTGAGGAAACGTGTCATACATTTAATATTAGAGAGGGATATTTCAGACTTACTGCCCCTCTGGCGAAGGGTGAATCTCCTTCGAGTTTCGTGTGTTCGCTCTCCCCGTCAAAGCCCAACAGCTTAATGAAGACATTGTCTGAAGTGCCGGCATCGTCGAGAAAGGAAGTTGATATGGTCACTTCATAATCCACCATTTTCACTCTGGAAAGTAGAAGAATCCTGGTGGGGAGAGAATAATAATAACCATTCTCAGCAGTTATTAGGATAACTATCACTAGATGAGCCTGAGTGCAAAAAACCTTTAAAATACTGGTATCACAAAGAAAATGGCATTGGAAAAGATATTATAACAACTAATATTGAATTTGTCTTTTAAATTTCATAAAGCATCTCTCTGACCTGTTAATAAGACCAAGAAGTTCCTTTGATGAACTGCTCTTTTGTTAAAAGAAATCACCGTGGATTTCTCTTTTTATACATATTGTGTGGGAGTGTCAAGCCAGTGAAAATAGGCGGCTCTGGTGGTGGTGTGCTGGACCTTTGCCAAATGACAGTAATGTGATTCAAATAGTGATGCCTTAAGGCAGTATTAGATCATTTGATAAAGACAAACCAGCTTTTCCACTTTTAAATGTGAGCCATCCATCCATTATCTGTAACCGCTTATCCTATTCAGGGTCGCAGGGGGCTGGAGCCGATCCCAGCTGACATTGGGCGAAGGCAGGGTACACCCTGGACAGGTCTAATGTAAACATGAGACAGTCAACTCAATATTCAATCAATATTGTGTTTGCTGTGGCGTGGGTAATGGTTGCCTTAATTTAGTTTTCTTAGTTGTGTAAGTTGTTTTGATGTTTAGCAATATGTCAATTGCCACTCTTATAATGTCCTTGTATAAAGGGAAAATATGCCTTTTCACTTTATAAATGCTCTGACACAATTGTATGTTCATGCAAAAGCCAATAAACATTTTTTTTTTTTTTTAAATGTGTTGGTTGGGATTTTCAGCTGACAACAATAACCAGACTAAGGAATTCTCTCATGAAAAACAAAACAAATATACCATGTAAAAGAGGAAACTTTTACATGTCTCTCAGACTGCAGGATGTGTTGGGGCAGCCTGGGTGGATATGATGAGCCGAACTGACTGTTGCAAAATCTGGCAGCACATACATGATCATCCACCCTGAATCTGCTCAATGTTATTTTTATTTACCTGTGACTGGCGATACTCCATATCTCAGTTATGTGAACAGAACGTTTGTTGTTTTCCCACGGTTGATCAAACAAGTTCCTGAGAAACATTGAACAATGATAGTGATACTTGGCACAGAAATGGTAAGGATAATTCACTACGCTGCAGATGTCAACAGCAACCGTTTTTGTCTTGCTAACCCTAACACTGACAGTAATGTGACGCAAATAGTGATGCCTTAAGACAACATTAGATCATTTGATAAAGACAAACCAGCTTTTCCAATGTTAAAAGTGAGACATCCATCCATTATCTGTAACCGCTTATCCTATTCAGGCTCGCAGGGGGCTGGAGCCGATCCCAGCTGACATTGGGCGAAGGCAGTGTACACCCTGGACAGGTCTAATATAAACATGAGACAGTCAACTAAAAATATTAGTTCTGATAAAATGCTAAAACAAAACAAAAAAGCGATAACCCCTCCTGTTGCCTGACATTGCACTGGCAAGATTATACCAATGTGTGACAGCCCACAGAATACTGCAGTCATGTTTCTTTGTTTAGGCCATGGTTTGTAAAGTATTAAGTATTATTAGTTGACTAGACGTGCAGTATAATTGCTGGAAGTTCAATGTTTGCCACCCATCTAGTTGCCAATAGTTATTATTCACATATTTTCAATAGCATGAACACTGATTTGACCCTCACATTTCACCTTAATGACTTTTAAGGTAAAACAAGTACAAGGAGTTTTTATCTGGTTATAAAACAGTCCAAATTTAAAACAGATGTCTCTATATGACCTACATAACTAAACAAGATCAGAAAGAAGATTGGCTATTTCTATATAGTTATTCTTAAAGGGACTATTTGTAACTTTCAGAAATGCTTGTTAACAGCGACACCTGTGGCCGTGAAATCAACGAAAGTCAGCGTCGGGCTCGCGCTTGCTCGCTCTAAATATACCTGAACGCGCATCGCTCAAAACAGTGAGGCGACACACGTCAGCTAAAACCACAATATCACTCTATATTTCACCTGCTTGGCGGTAATGTTAGCTGACCAGACGAAGGTCTCTCCATGGATATGATTTAGATCTGATCCTAGTGTTGGTTTTTCCTGCCTAAGTGCAGGCTTTGCAGCGGGGCTTTGCAGCATGTCTCCCTGCTCTCTCCGCCCGCAGCCGGAGAGAGCAGAGGAGACACCGGCACCCGGTCGGTAACGAGAAGACAACGTAAAGCTCCGTCACTTCACAAGACACGGGAAAGCTCTGTTGGTCTGGAGGAGCTGCAGCATTTATTTCTGCACAAACGTCCCCTGTGCATTCACTAGATATTCTCAGAGCTAAACTAACTCTTCTGCAGTATGTAGTGAGCGCGCGTTCACGTCTAGAGGTGGAGCGAGACAGCGAGGACGCGCGCGCCATCTGAGTGAAGGAGAGCAGGCAGCGGAGACGAGGCTCCAGCCACACGCGAGCGCGCATATGCGAACGCGCATGTGTGGCGACCCGCTACATTTATACGCTTAAAAAGTTACAAATAGTCCCTTTAATGCCTGGCATCGGGTCCAGTTTCGCTCGCAGTGAGTAGTAGCCAGTTAAAAGGAAGCAGGATGGGACTTTTCTTTAGAGAACTTTATTTTTGATGTTATTTTTTGTGGTTATGGCTGATACGGGGCAGGATCAGCAAAGAGAATAGGAAAAGAATAGGCCGAAGAACATGAGTCAACCTTGGTCATTCAACAGATGAAGAGAATTGCGGGATTTGAAAGGATTCAAAACCAATCCTGAATTGGCCCTCTTCCTCCAAAGCACCTTTCACACATGCAACCCTGAAATTATCTAGAGCAGTGGTTCTCAAACTTTTTTCACCAAGTACCACCTCAGAAAATATTTGGCTCTCCAAGTACCACCATTATGACCGATGTTAAAATACAGTAGCGGATGCCTACCCTATATGGCACTTAAACTCTCACACAACTCTCATACTACGCAAGGGTTAGCCTCTCACACTAGGCCTGCACGATATGAGGAACATCTGCGATGTGCGATAACACTGTTCAATATTGCGATGACGATATGACTTGTGATAAATAAACAAATATTGAAGTGTGCATATTAGCTATACATATACATATACTGTATTTTATATATAACCAGGCTAAATGTTGTTTCTAGAGCAGCAACAGTAATGTTTAAAACAGCAAAGCCACCATATAAACTCCTTAATATCTCACTGGAAACAAATCTAAATGTTGATAAAATAAATCATATTCCTGACATGAAAATACTAAGTGAAGTTTATAACGACTGAAGAACACAGACTTCAGTCAGTATCAGTCCTTCCTCCTGTCCTCCTGTCCTGTCCTCTGTCCTGTCCTCTGTCCTCCCTCTGGTGCAGGTAACATTAGGGCTGATAGAGGGAAGACGGGCTGTTTGGTTTTAGCCAGCTGATGAGTTTACAAGTAACATATGTGACAATCTAACCTAACCAGTCTGACTACACAGCCTACTGCCAGCTCTAGTTTCATTACGCCAGTTACTAAACTCCCACACACAAAGAAGAATGGGGAAATGAACATATTAACACAGACTCAAGGATGTACTGCATTTTCCTTTAGTATTGTTTATGTCCATGTGGGGAGGCCCCATGGTCTCTGACATGCGGAAGACATATTTTTATATTATTCCAGAGCCAAACAACCATGACAAGGTTTATGAAGCCTAACTGGTCTTTGTCCATGAAGTCTGTTATCTCCTCATCTGCTCTGCCTGTCATCACTACATCAAATGTAACATTTCAGAGGTTTTTCTACTTCACTGCAAATTATTTAATGGCAGTTTCAAAGTTTTTTTCATCTTCCACATCTATTCTTGATGATCTGCCAATACTTCACTTCAATGGGAAATCATCTAAGCACAGATTTGAAACTTTATTTTTCTATTTAAGTTTTAGGAATTTAAATATTTATATGATCTGGATAATACAAGTACATTTGTTGTGTTTATCTATCAGGTTTTCATTTGTTTTTCTTCCTCTCTGTGACCAGCAGACTGATCACTGCAGAAAACTAAACTTAATTGTCTATGTGCTATTGAAAGACATAAGTCCTAATTTCTTTTTAATTTTAATTCTTAAAATGTTTTAAATCCCGCACCTAAACCAAAAACCCCTTGCACGCAGAAACGTTGCGCACTAAATCGTATGTCTTCCGATGCACATTAAATCCAGAATCAAGTGCAGCTTTCGAGCAAAGACGATTCAGTCATTCCTAATAAAAGAAAGTGAAAGAGTTTCACAAGTTGATACTGATGCTGCAGAATCACTTCAAGCTATTTCTGATGTCAGAAGCCCAGTTTATTAAAACTAAATATGTTTAAAACTCCCATGAAAAAGAACCTGACCAATTACAAACCAGCTGATCCTGAACAGCAGTTGACAGTATGATGGACACACACAGACACTTGTTTCTACTTAAGGTAAAGTTCACGATCACCAGTTTTGATGCTATGAATCAAGTCTTTATTACATGCGGCATTTGAGGATCACACCTCAGAGATGAAAGTGCAGTTTCTCTCTGAGGCTAAGAGTTTTTCTATAGAGAGAAAAACAAGTCTAAGGACAGACAGAAACAACTCCCTCATGCAACACAGGACCATTGAAGCAATATCTTGTTAAATCTATATTATCGGAACCTCCTTTCTTCTACAAAATTAAGCATATTGTGATAAGTACTTTCTCACAGACACACAGTTCACTCAGAGGTTTCATCTTACTTTCAGTTGTTGCCTATTTTTTTAACATACAGTATAGATACATTACACAGCATATAGTAAATTTAGCAAAACATAGGTCCCCAAAATGATTTATACTTCATAATGACGTCACAAGGCACAGTTTACTTCTAAAGTGTTACAACCATAATGCAAAATAGTAATTTTCCCACAGTAATTTATTTTGATAAGATGCCCTGTATATTCATTGACAAACTAAGAAGAAGACTTAAGATGTGAATTATGATTTAAAACAGTACATTTTCAACACAGTTAAATCAGTCAGACTGTATAAAAATCAGACAAGCATTCAACGATCCCATGCAGTAGGTTAATTCCACTAACGTATAAGTTAAAACATGTAGTTCTTCTGCAGTTTCTCACTTTTGTTAATGTGAAGCTGGATTTGGCCAACAGCTGAGGAGGTCACACCTTCTGACATTCAGATGGCCACACTATTTTCTACCTCCTCTGGATCCATGTATCTGTATGGGAACTCCAGATTCTTGTTTCTGATTTTGATGTGTGCACTTAACACTTCAAGCTCTCCTTGAAAAGCCCTTATCAGCTGGCAGGGAATCTCCTCACTGAAATGGTGCTCGTAGTACTGGCCAAGAGGGACCTGATGACATCAATGACACATTTAAAAAAAAAAAATTCCGCTAACATTTAAATGTTTAACAAACAGACTATTGGCAAAATAATGTATAGTTGTAGGATTATTTTTCAGTGGCTCAACAAGAGTATTCTTGCTCTAATGACATATTTACCTACTTTACACAACTTGAACATAAATGGGATATATGTAAATTCATTTTCATGAGGTTTTGGGCACTTACAAAGTCAGAGGACTGCTTGCTGAGTAGCCACATGACAGCCATTCCATTAGCGGTCGTGCCCATGTTAGGCAATGTCTTCAGCATCGTGGCTTCGCTTGTTGTCCCCTTTGTGGTTGGTGGAGGAAGTCGCAGGGTGGTGGGAGCGTTGGGCATCCAGCCGCCATAGTCATACTGCAACGAATGAATGATTGATTAATACTCTTTGAAGCCACGCCATTTCATAATGAAGGTCTGATGCTCCACTACTTTGGTCCACACTGAAGTATTTCAACAACTATTGCAGGGTTGTCCTAGTTTTTAGAGGGCTTAGGTGCAAATGACCTCATACGCGATCACGGAAACATAGCTTCGAGACTTGATAGGCTGTAATCAAAACGTCATACTATACTAGTAGTACGTACTGATTTGGCCAAAATGTAGCATGTAGTATGCAAACAAAAGCAAAAATCTACAGTATGCCAAAAATACCTGGATGTCATACTGATTTGGAAAAAAACTCCATTATGTATCGGGCCAGTCTACCTCGCCTACTGTATCCCACAATGCAAATCGCTGGAACGGTACAGGCTATGGTCACAACAGCAGCAGCCAAAAATGGCTCGTTTTAGTAATTTCATCACTAAATTCACTTCTGAGAATGAGCCCGAGTATACACAACGAGGCTGTAAATGTACAGTGGAAGTTTGTGCAGAAATAAATGCTGCAGCCCCTAATAACCGAAAGAGGTTTCCTGTGTCTTGTTTCCTGCCGCTGAGTGAAGTGACAGGGCTCCAGAGCGTGTAATGTTATCATCTCCAACCAAAACTCCGGTCTCCCCTGTGCCTTCTGGCTGCGATCGGGAGTCTGAAGCAGGAAAAGTTAACACTTGTATCAACATCGGCCGGGCCTTCGATTCATGGAGAGACCTTCATTTGCAAAGCTAACATTACTGCCAAGCATGTGAAATATAGAGTGAGCACAAGCGCGAGCAACAGGACTCTGACTGTCATTGACTTAACAGCCATAGGTGTCGCTGTTAACAAGCAATTTCGGAATCTTACATTGAGTCCCTTTAACCACAGACCTTATTTCAGGCATCTAAATAAAAACCCATTCAAAAAACCCATTGACTTCCAGACGAGGGAACCGGAAGTGCTAAAATGCTAACTCATTTTCGGGTTTTAGGACTCATTCCTGTAGCACTCTATTTGATTTTCGTGTGACATTTGACTCATGTGATCTCGTGACATCGCGAGAATCCAGCTGCCATGCGAGGTTAGCTCATCCCTGTGTTGCACATCTTTGAGAAAGGGCAAAGTCCTTATGAAACAGACCAAGAACTAGACTAGTTATTCTGTTCTGAGCCTGCAGGACTGTTACAACTGCACAGACTGGGACATGTTTAAGGAGTCCTGTACTGATATTGTCAGCTGCTATTTGACGTTGAAGATAATATAATCCTTAATAAGTCTCTGAAAGTATACCCAAACAGCAAGCCATGGGTGTCAAAATCACTGAGACTTTTATTGAACAAAAACAGAAGGGCGTTTCGAAAGGGCAATCTTTCAGAACTGAACTTGCTAAAAAAGAAGATAAAAGTAAAATTAGGAGACCTTTGCAACAGTCATTTGGGTTCTTCCTGGGATGGTCTAAAAACTATTGTTGGGTCAAATAACATGAGTGACTCTAACGTGGTTCTTGATGATTTAAAATCCGAAAAACAGCTGGCACAGGAGTTTAATGAGTTTTAACTTAGGTTTGGCAGCCTTGATTTTAGTATTGAAATTTTAGAACTGAAAAACAAACTATCATGCAATGGTCCCACCCCCTTCGATGTTTGCTCTGTGGCCTACTCTTTGAAACACAGCAAGGCTAGAAAAAGCGCAGGGCCTGACAACATAAGTAGCCGTCTGATCTCCTCCTATTCAGAACAATTGGCCCCCATCTTCCACTACATTTTTCAATTGTCAGTCAACCAGCAGAGGGTGCCGATAAACTGGAAGCAGTCCATAGTTATCCTGGTGGACAAAAATACAATCATCCCAAGGTTTTTAATGATTTTAGGCCTTTTGCTCTGACTTCTCTAGTCATGAAACCCTTTGAAAAACTGTTAAAAAGACGACTTCTCACCAACACTGAACACCATCTTGACCTATTGCAGTTTGCATAGAGGGCTGGTCGAGGGGTAGAAGACGCTACCACCACACTGCTTAACCTTGTTTTTAAACATCTTGAAGGCAGTAAAACACATGCCAGGCAGCTATTTGTGCATTTCTTGTCTGCTTTTAACATTTAACAACAAACCCCACATTTTAATAGACAAGCTTATTCATAATTTTGGCTTAGATTTTAATATTGTGGGCTGGATCATAGATTTCTTAACAAACATAACACAGAGAGTGAAGTTCCCTCGGGGCTGTGTACTTTCTCCGTTCCTCTATATTCTGTATACTGAAGACTGCCGCAGCTGGCACGTCAGATTATTTTTTAATTTTGCTCTGTCATAGTCAGTCCAATGAAAACAGCCATGGTCCTGTCGTTGATTAATTTGTACAGTGGTGTGAGAGTGCATACCTTCAACTAAATATAACGAAAGCTAAGGACATGAGTATTGATTTTAGGCATCAACCCTCAACCCCTCAGAGGACAGGTGGTAGACTCTGTAGACAACTACAAGTACCATGGGATTTTTCTTGATAACAAGCTGAATTATGACTGTAATACTGAGATGTTGTTTAAGAAGGGCCAGCAACATTTGTTCTGTCTCCAGAAATGTCTCCAAAAACACTTTGGGTTTCACACATTGCCAGGAAAAGCAGAGCTAGACATCATGGCTAAAGCTGCATGCTAACTCTGTCATGGACAGGAAACGTTATCGTATTGCGGTAACATTCGATCAAATCAGCCGACACTACAACTGTAGAACACCCTTTTACTGACATTTATGTTAAATGCATTTAAACGGCCCCGATGGAGCTGACTATGAATGTATAAAAAGAACGGAGCTGATGGGAGTGCTAAAGACAGACTTGGCAAAGTTAGCGGAAGTATAAACGTGTGACTATGTCCGGTTTTCAAAATAAGATGTTAACAAAGGGAACTATATACAAAATACATATAAGATTGCATTATATTCCAAAGTAACAGGTACAAGCGCTCGTTCATACCCACAGCCATTTCGCTTCTGAATACAGGCCAAGGGAGGAGGCAGTGAGTCCAAAGGCTACTCACTTAGCAAAGTGTGTAGTGTAGTTGATGATATGATGATGATGATGATGATGATGATGATGATGATGATGATGTGGACTATAATGTCTATGCTGCTGACGATGAAAATTGTGATGGTAGAGATGTTGATCATGTATTCAACATGTCTGGTCACTATGCACTGTACTGTCCCTGTGTATTTGTATTTATATGGTCATACTCTGCCACTATTTATTCTATCTGACTTGAGTTGACTTGAGATGCTAATTTTAAAAAAAAATTTCTAACCGATAACCGACCCTCGTTAACCGATTATTAACCGTTAACTGACAACATCAGTGCGTTGCATGCAGCGGTGCTATTTTCAGTGCCTAACAAGCCGCCCAGCTTCAACGAAAAGCCGATGCACAAACAGGTTAAATCCATCATTTATCACCAACTGCAGTGTATGAGCGCAAAACAGACAACTGAGTCTCCCATCCGGGAGAGTTACTGTAGCAGGCATGACGCTGCGTGTATTGTCCCAGTAAGTCTCCACCACATCATTTATTTGAGCTGCGAGGTTGTCAGCAGTGTGTCTGCCTGGCTGCTCTGTCTGCCTGGCGTAACGATAGCAAGTGTCCATCAGCCCACGTTTCTGTGGTTTGGATCGATCAGGGCTACGCTATGCTAACAGTGTAGCTGCTCCATCAAGGCAATGCAAGGCATGGCAAGTTTAATCATACAGCACATTTCCGCAAAAAAGCAATTCAAAGTGCTTTACAGAAAAACATCAAAAGCATTGAGACAAAGTGCAATAGACACACATTATAAAAGGACATTTAAATACAAATAAAAACAGTCATTAAAAATCCAAGAGTATCAAAAATAAAACAAGCTAAATATAATAAAACAGGTAGAGAATAAAAATTACAGTGCAGTGTAAGAGGTGATTTGATAAAAAGCAGAGGCAGACAGAAAAGTCTTCAGCCTCGATTTAAAGGCTGAATTGCAGGCTGAAAGGCTGAAAGGCTGAGATGCAGGAATTTTCTAAAACACAATGTATAGACTGATACAAAAGAAAATCCCTCTCAATCATCACTTCTGACCTACTAAAAGTGTGTGGTGGTGTCGGTATCTGCAGAGACCCTGCCCACTGCCTGTATTGTCACTTTTCTTATTATTTTGCTGTGTTAGGGACGTTTCTGGGCGTCTGCTTCTCTGATTCACTGCTTTGTTTTCACTAACGCCGCTCCCTCTCTTCATTCACTCTATAGCTCACTCAACCATTGTTGTTCTCTTTATCTCCCTCGCTCAATCATTGAGCCGAGGAGGAGGGGCCAACTTTGAATGCTGTTACAATCAGCAAATGACAACTGTTACATGTTATACCTTTAAAAGAAGTAAGAGTTGACCTACAGTTTTCTGAGAGTTTGTTCCAGATATATGGAGCATAAAAACTGCCGCTACTTCTCCATGTTTAGTTTTGATTCTGGGGACAGAAAGCAGACCTGTCCTAGATGACCTGAGAGGTCTGGTTCATAATGCAGAAGAAGATCAGACATGTATTTTGGCCCTAAACCATTCAGTTCTTTATAAATCAACAGTAGTAGTTTGAAATCAATTCATTGACAGACAGGAAGCCAGTGTAAAGACCTCATAACTGGAGTGATATGATCTACTTTCTTGGTCTTAGTGAGGACTCGAGCAGCAGTGTTCTGAATCCGCTGCAGCTGTCTAATACATTTTTAGGTAGACCTGTAAAGACACTTTTACAGTGGTCGAGTCTGCGCGCATGGACAAGTTTTTCCAGATCCTGCTGAGACGCAAGTCCTTTAATCCTTGATATATTTTCTTAAAGTGATAGTAGGCTGATTTTGTAATTGTCTTAATGTGACTGTTGAAATTAAGGTCTGAGTCCATGAGTACACCAAGATTTCTGGCTTGGTTTGTGGCTTTTAACATTGCCGATTGAAGTTAAGCACTGACTTTTAATCGTTCCTCCTTGGCTCCAAAAACAACTACCTCAGTTTTTACTTTGTTTACTTGAAGAAAATTCTGGCCCATCCAATCGTTGATTTGTTCAATGCAATTACTCAGGGCTTGTATTGGACCCTGGTGATGTTGTTATGTAAATATGTGTGTCATCTGCATAATTATAGTATCCCGATCCCAGCTGACATTGGGCGAAGGGGGGGTACACCCCTGACATGTCACCAGACTAACAATTAACCTAACCTGCATGTCTTCGGACTGTGGGAAGAAGCCAAAGAACCTGCAGAAAACCCACGCTAACACAGGGAGAACATGCAAACTCCACACAGAAGGGCCCCAAGCTGGGTTTGAACCTGCAACACTCTTGCTGTAAGGCGACAGTGCTAACCACTACATCACCGTGCAGCCATTATAGTAACTTATTTTGTTGTTTTCCATAATCTGAGTTAGTGGAAGTATGTATATCAGTGATCGGCAACTGGCGGCCCGCGGGCCACATACGACCCGCAGAATATTAATGAGAATTGTTAGAGTTTCCCCAGTTTGCGGGTTCCCTTCTAGACACTAGCCTCACCGACCTGCTAACATGGCTGTAGACCCTTGTTTACGTCATCCAGAAAAAAACTGCAAAACCTCATTAACCCAATCTAAAAATAAAGCAACATTCTAATTGATAATCTGGATAAATTAAAAGGCATTACCTGTCCAGTGTTCACAGCTGAGTGCTGTCCTGAGCAAGTGAAGATCACCATGGTGACAAACTTGACCAACTCAGCCACGGTGGTGAAGCTCTGAGGAATTCCTGAGAATTAGAAGGAATAAACTGCATTACTTAAAGATGTCTAGATGACTAAATTAAAGACTGCGTTATGATAATATAATGGTACATAAATGCGCACAGAATTATCATCATTAAGACTGCGCTTTATTTTAAAGCCCACCTGTGCTTTCATGGGAAAGGAATCCATGTTCAAAAATGTCCAAAATCCACTTCTGTAGTTCAGAGTCTTTCTGGACCTCAGCGTCATTCTTGTAGTAGAAGCTGAGCACTCCCTGCACAAATCTTTCAGAAATTTGGACAAGTTCTGTAAAACACATATTACTTGAAATATACATATTTCATACACACTCTTCAGTAGTAAGACACTCTTTTCTAGACAATTTAATGGCCATCTCTTTAGAATGATCAGTTTTGTTCTTATTAAGAATTTGGTGCACTATTTGGCAGTGACTCATACAACTTTAAAGGTACTAAATTCAATATTCAGAAAATTAATATAGCAGCAAACAACTATTTACTATGTAAAGATATAGAGGAGTAATATACCTGAGCAGAGAATGAAGTCACTCTCCCTCTGTGTGTGTTATAATCCACGTTTCTCTGTGCTTTTTTTACATAGCCGGCCGGCTATGCTTGCCTTTTTGTGCATGTATGTGCATGTGAGGGTGCCCCACTGGCTAGCTCACGGCCGATGCTCTGCACTGCTCTCATACGGCGGTTACAGCTGATAAAGCCGTCCCTTCCAATGGTACCGTCGCGGAAGCATAGCACCCACCCTCTGGTTCCCCCTAGGTTAACACTGTTAGCTCTGTTGTCAGCACTGTTGTCGTTGTTTTCACTGTTAGCACCGTTAGCTGCGAGCCGCCGGCTCAGTCGTCGCCATGTTGAGAGCCGTGCAGAGGCAATATAATGCTTCCAATCTCGCGTTTAGTACCTTTTAAAGGAATAATTTGACATTTTTGGAAACATGCCTATTCGCTTTCTTGTTGAGAATTAGATGAGAAGATTGATACAACTTTCATATTTATGCGTTATGGAGCTACAACTGGGTGGCAATTAGCTCAGCTTAGAATAAAGACTGGAAGCAAGGGGAAACAGCAGGGCTTGCTTCAAAGTTCAAATATATGCCTATACCAGCACCTCTAAATTTCACAAATTAATTTGATCTCTTGTGTTTAAGCAATACACAAAAACAAATGTAAAAACAACAATTTGTAGTTTTACGAAGGGGGTTACATGCTGCAACTGTTTCTTGGTAAACAGTGGCCATGATGAAATAGATCCTTTGTGAGAAAATCAACTGTGTTATAAGAGGAAAAAAGCTAGCTGGTAGAGAGGGCAGGATTTATTATTTTCCAATATCAGGACACCTGTACTACCTGTGGATGATATCCCAAAGCTTGAGTCCATCATCCCTGTAGTAGAAGTTTGGCACAGCCTCCAGCCCTCTCTCAGCAATGTCCTCTGGTATGCAGACGGAGCTGTAGGTCAGTGAGGCCAGTGATCTCTTCAGGAGTTCCTTCATAGTATCTCCACCAGAAGCTGCAAACTAAGGAACAGTCAAATATGTAAGAATAGGCTATAGTTAGAGCCAGATACTGTAGCTACGTGAGTGTGTTGGTCTTTTCATACTCTTTTGAAAAATCCAGTCTTAGATATTAGACGATCTCGAGCCAAGTAGTTGATCTGCAGCGTGTAGCGAGTGTGAGGTACGAGGAGCTGAGGGAAAGAGGGAACTCTGTTAGTGACACTATTACATGTTAACAAAATCAGAAATCTTGACGCTGCTTAAACCATTCAGCAGTGTGAAATACTTGAAAATATATACACACTAAAACATTATGATTCATCAACTTTGGAAGATACAAAAATCACCAAGTTGAAAAACTACAACTACAGTTAGTTCAGTATTCTCCATTTCAGTTACCTTGTACAGGGGATGCACCATCGGCACATTGCGCAGCAGTGACACTGCAAAGACTTCAGCCAGCAGATGAGTGCGCAGCAGGTGAGCATTGAGTTGATGCTCGTTGAAATCTGCTCCTCTCACAAAAATCTTGGCCGTCAACCAGTCGTACTCAGAATCAGTAGGATAGAAGATGGGGTTGTCATCTGCTGGAGTCTGTTTCAGCTGCAGGAGAAGGAAGGAGGATGTGGTTCATTCAATCCATTCAATTCATTACCAGTACTGGTCAATTATGTTAAATACTTTTCTGTAATTGTTGTATTTTCCTATTTACTATAGATTTCATCTGCTTTTCAGTTAGCTACTTTTCAGTTAGAAATTAATATTTTCATCGAATCCCAGGTCAGAACACAGGGTCAACTTGAGAACAGAAGCTTTACTTTCCTCAGTCTTACAGACATCCATGCTTGTAAATAAAGTTGACTTGACTTATTTGCCTCAGACTCAACTGCCTGTCAAACGTGGATATAGCTATGGGAGGAACTTTTTTTTTTTACATGGCTCGGGCTCAGGCAGGAAGAAATAAACTGTTTTTGCTAGCAGAGAGACTTCATAGCTGCCATCTGCATACTATATATTAGGGAAGCGACGGTGAGGAAAATTTCCCACCGGTTAATAAACTCGTGACAACACCGGTGTTACCGATGACACCGGACATTTTTCAAGAAAAGATGATGGTCAATATGTTTAGCGCGTTTACTTTGATCTTTACAGTCGGATGGCTGTGTGTCTGGCCTCTCCGGTAGAGTTTTAGCTGCAGAGCTGCAGGGGTCTAGCTGGCACCGCTGCGCCATGCACACCGGCTGTGACCGCTCCGTCCTCCTCGCAGCAATTACCTCATTAACGTTATGGTTCCCTTATAGCATTGGGTTTAAATATGAAATATTACCAAATAGGCGCGTTTGCTTTTTGCTTCGAAATCAAATCCTCCGCCATCACTTGGTTTGTCAACTCTCTCTTGTCCCGTGTGTGTGAAATCTGACACCTGCTACTCTGAGCTGAGACTCTATATGGAGACGATGCATTTACTTTCAGTTTATAGTGTCCGTCGTCCGACTACCTATTGATAACATGCTGCTGATATGCCAAAATGAACTAAATAGGTTTTATTTCTGTAAAAAAAAAGCAAAACGACGCTGTGTGCCCCACCACCGTGTAACACTGACTACTACGATAAGCCCACTAGCCATGGTAGCTGCTACTTGTAAAGAACCCTGTGTCTTGCTTAAAGAACACTTTCGGCAAGGTTGATGCTTCCTGTCGCAGGGGAACCTACATTTTACGGTTTGAATGGTGGTTGCCTTAACTCATACTCTTATCTTTACTATTAGCTATATTTGAGTGCTAATCTCACCTGAATAGCAATCGGCATCAGCTTATCGTCAGGTGTTTTGTGGAGCAGGACCAGGGGAGCCATCAAGTACTGCTTTTTCCCATTGATGGTGTTTGGTGTCAGTCCATCCAAATTCTTGTAGTCACACAGGAATATGTTGCCCATCTGTTTTAAATTTGAGTGAGGATGAGAAATGATTTGTACGGAGCCCCCCCAGATCCTTAGGAGAAAATTGTATTAACTCGTTCCCTCAAGTTAGTAACTCAAGGGTACGAGTTACATCATAGTATACTTCCTCCAATCATTCCTGACAGTCAAGTCATTGACTTCGGTAAAGTTGGAAAGATATTGACAGAGTCAAACTTCCTGGATCAATAACTCATAACCGAAACGTTGTTAAAACACAAATGACGGCTCTTTCTAACCATAGTAAGGTAGACAACGAGCTACAACCTCATTTTAATCAGCACACGACGTTGGTCTCTATGCGCAGCCGGCTGTGAGACGAGTGGTCAGGGACCGTCTACAAAGTGCAACGCAGAAAAGAGATGCTACAAAAATATTCAATAGTTTCACTGTTATACAGTGTAGTACCACCAAAATTACTTCAAACATCAATGATCTCCTCATGGTTGTACTACAACATTTAGATTGAAAAAATATGATTTTGCATAATTCTTTTGAATTTTGAATGGGAGAAATATTCAATAACTTCAGTATAATACAGTGTAGTACCATCAAAATCACTTCACACATCACTGGTCTCTTCCTGATTATACTTATTAAACTAATTAAGACATTTTGGTGTCACTACACTTTCTCAAAGTGAAGTTATTGAATATTTTATAACATCTCTTTTCGGCGTTGCCTTTGTAGTCGGACCCTGACCACTCGTCTCACAGCCAGCTGCGCATAGAGACCAACGTTATGTGTCCAGCTCGGAGGAACGTTTTGATTAAAATGAGGTTGTAGCTCGTTATCTACCTTACTATGGTTAGAAAGAGCCGTTGTTTGTGTTTTAACAACGTTTCGGTTATGAGTTATTGATCCAGGAAGTTTGGATCTGTCAATATCTTTCCAACTTTATCGAAGTCAATGAAATGACTATCAGGAATGATTGGAGGAAGTGCACTATCAGGTAACTCGTTCCCTCGAGTTACTGTACTAATTTGAGGGAAGGAGTTACTAACTTGAAGGAACAAGTTAATAAAATGTTCTCCCAGAGGTCTAGGGGGTTCCGTAGATTTGACTCATGCATACAATATAGATAATATACACTAAGTGCAATATGTGATTCCAAATTTAGCATGTCATGGGTCAAAACTATAATAACTAAAGGTCAAGACGATCACCTTCATTTCATCTGCCAGGCTACACAGACCACAGAGGGAGACCATGTCGTCAGTGGCAGGGAAGTTCTTGGGCAGAGCTGAACAACGTCGGATCATCATGGGGTTGACACCATTTAGAAACTGGTAGCCGAAAAAAGCGTCCTCCTTCCAATGTTTGTGGACTTTGTCTGGAGAAAGAACAGAGTTGAACTTCATTTTGTTTCAAGCTTTGGGTTAGAAAATGTTACTCTGCCATCAGATTAACTGTATGCACAAAATTTAGAGTCACAGACACAGATTGGACACTGTTTCTGGTTGTTTCAAAGCCAGAGTTCTATAATTACTAGTTTTCTCGTGAGCAAAGCCTACAATTACAGTTGAATCCTCCCCAGAGAAATGTGAAGAATTTCATAAGTACTTTTATAATAAAATAGTTGTGTTTCAGCACATTAAAACAGAATTCAGAGAGCTTGATGTTGACTCTTGCCCACCTTCAACATTAAAGGGAAAATTTGGCACTTTTTTGTGGTTGTCCAATCAGTGTTGATGGTAAATGTAATCAACTGAAACAATTAATTCCTCTGTGTGTGCTATATTGCCCTAGAAAGCTGATTTCTCCTGCTTGAGGAGCCGTGCCGGCAGTGCCTACATGTACCAGGATGCATTGCGCGCAAGCTTCTGTTCAACGTTGCCTCTATGCGCATTTCTTCAGCCACTCTGTCCTTCTACTGAGATCATCTTGGTTATTATTATTTTTGTTTTCTCGTCATTTTAAACCCATGTTTTGAATCTGATCTTAATCGTTTTTATTGCTTCAAGTTTGGTTAATCAGCACTGCTGACATCGAGCAGATTGTGCACCTTTTAAGCGATCTTCAACCAGACTGCCCTGACGTCCCACAAGGACGCCAGTTACCGGGATCCCATGCCACCAAGACTGTTTCACTGAACCTGCCGAAATCTCAGTCAAACTGGACCCATATCGCCTCTTCTGACTTCATCATAAGTCATGCCTCCACTCACCTCACCATCTGGATGCGACAGTTGCCTCCACCTGTCCACCATACGGAAGCTTGGCTTGGAGGAGTTGTAGCATTTATTCACCGACAAATAAACTGTACACACACTGCTACAGCTACGTTCCCAGCTATAACGCCACCAACAACCCCACACTCACGGTCTGTAGGACACTTGTTAACGTTACACTGTGCTGACAGACCGTATGTGTGTGACAACGGGGAGCACGAAGCCACCAGCAAAGTTACAGCTGCTAACGTAGCACATAAACACACACAGTCTGTCGGACACTCTGTAACATTACGGCCGTGCTGACAGAGTAATGTTACTCCAGGCAGACACACAGTTGACAACCTTGTAGCTTAACTAAATGATGTGGTGGAGACTTACTGGGACAATACACGCAGCGTCATGGCTGCTACAGTAACTCTCCCGGACGGGTGAACTGGGGACTCAGTTGTCTGTTTTGCTCATACACTGCAGCTGCTGACAAATGATGGATTTAACCTGCATCGGCTTTTCGTTGCAGCTGGGCGACTTGTTAGGCACTAAAAATAGCACCGCTGCATGCGAAGCACTAATCTTGTCGGTTAACGGTTAATAATCAGTTAAAGCGGGTCGGTAATCAGTTAGAAAAAAAATTCAAAATTAGCGTCCCTAACCTGATCATAGATGAAGAACGGATCCTGGACTCTTTGATCACGTAGACTATATTACTCGCATAATGGAGGACGGTAGTGATGGCAGTAAACCCTGGAGTTATTTTAGAAAGAGTGTGTCACTGCGTTAAAGAAACGCACATTCCTGGTTATGGAATCCCCGAAAATCAGGGTTGGGGAAAAGCGGTCGTGGGGGTGAAGGCTGGGCTCTGTCGGAACAAAACAGAACACACTAAGCATCCACAATATATGCTGCATTCATCGTCCGAGGATGGACTGCCGCAGCAAGGGGGAAGCGTTCTTCCCAACAAAAGGGCTCCCTGCTGGACAGCTGGTTACAACGTGAGGGGTGGACTGCAGCCGGGTCATGTAGGGGAGTCGTTGGGAGCAACGGTCAACCAGAGAGACGGACGGCTTGGACGCCGCCGTGGAGAATGGAGGTGGTAACAAGGGGTCATCAGACTTCGGAGACGAAAGGGGGATGCGGCAACTGGCGAGACGTCCCGCTCATCCAGCATGGAAAATCTGTTGGTCAGCTTGAGGGCCAGACGTAAATAGGGAAGACAGGGGAGTTTTTGAGTTGGAGTGGAGCTAACCAGTGCCTTGGGCTTAGCCCCCAGCTGGGTCCAGTGGACTGCAGCCTTGGCGGCGTCATCCAGCCATGGGACAGTAGAGTCCAGTTCTGCGGTGGTTGTGGTGGTGACAGCATGCGATTCGTCCTTTGCATTATGCATGCCTACTATTGTCTATATTTTATATTATTTTGGAGCAGGGATGTTCCTAATCTCTAATTTCCCCTGATGTTTAAAAGGAAGTTTAAATTTAGTATAGTTGACGTTAAGAAAACACTCAGAATTCAACAACTCACAATTAAATATATAAGGTTAATCATTGTGTATAAGTGCCATTTGAAATCATTAATCACATTTTTCAATTACCGAATCGTATATTAAATGCAGCTGAAATCAATATGTCTCCATACTGTATTAACAGGGCGGTCTAGCATAACAGACATTCAAAGTTTCATTTGAAAACCTCAATCAAATCTTGAATGTAAAAAAAAGTGACTTTGGATACAGCACAACCACTGGCCAATCCAGTTGAGGTGCTGAACCCAGCGGAAAAGGGAGGTGGGGGCAGGAATCAACAAACCGTGCCTGAGTACGTTACACAGTGTTGACACGGATCAAATAACCTGGGCATTGGGGTCAAGTTTACTTGGATCCGGGCCGGGGTCCCTGATCATACCATACCAAACATATAATACCTGATATTTCAGTATGTCTGGAGCAGAACACCCCCTTGATAGCATCAATATCAGACCAGTTCTCCTTGGAATGCTCCAGTCCCTTCAATTTCAGCTCAATCACCCTAGAAAACAAAAGCAAAGAGTAACTTTATTATGATGCCTTGAATTGTTTTGATAGGCAGGTACATACTGTAGTTACATAGATAATCTGACAGAATTTGAGGACTTTACCCTGTGGTTAGAGTGAAGACAAACTCGCTCATCTTGGTGAAGGAGAAACGGACCTCACTAGGCAGAGAACAAATGTTTTCTGCCTTCATGCAGTGAGGTATTCCCTCTTCGTACACATACCAGCTGGGAAAAATAGAGGCAAGCAGATGAGGAAGTTTTTCATGAGGAAGTCTAGATACCTGTGTACATGGATCTGTAGCTTTCATTTAGAGTATGCAGGCATAATACAATTGATATATATTCATGTATTCAGTATTGCAATTTTGCAACATATGTTATAGTATAAAACATTTCAACGTCATCCATCCATCCATCCATGATCTGTAACCGCTTATCCTATTTAGGGTCGCGGGGGGGGGCTGGAGCTGGTCCCAGCTGACATTGGGCGAAGGCGGAGTACACCCTGGACAGGTCGCCAGACCATCACAGGGCTGACACACAGAGACAGACAACCATTCACGCTTGCATTCACACCTACGGGCAATTTAGAGTCAACAATTAACCTAACCTGTATGTCTTTGGAGTGTGGGAGGAAGCCGGAGAAGCCGGAGAAAACCCACGCTAACACGCGGAGAACATGCCATAACCATTGCACCACCTGCCGCCCCATTTCAACGTCACATTGTGGTTAATTTATCAATTTATATCATAAATATATTCAACCAAAGGTAGAGGGAATTTGGATACATGTTAGTTTTGGGGTGCATAAAGTCAAAATGTGTATAAGCTCTGAGCTCTCACCGATAGTCTTTCAGTCGCTGCTTCAGCTCCTGCTGCCGACTTTTCTTGCAAAGATGATGGTTGTCTTCAAAGAATCTCAGAGCTTGAAGAAAGAACCAAAACAAGGTGTAAAATTGTTGATATATACGGTTGTGTTGAATTTACTCCAGCCTCCTTATAGACCAGCTTGCAGAACTTGTCTTTCTTTTATGTGCTCTGAGGTCAGTGAACAACAACAAGCTAGTTTCCACAAACCTGTTGCCTCTCTGAAGTGGTGCACCTTGCTGTCATTCTTCCAGCGGTAGATGGGAAAGTTGTAGGTGTCTCCTTCAGGGGATTTCACTACCACCTTGGCCGGAAACCAAGAGTCTTCATGGAACCGTAGGAGACGCTGTTTTTTGTTTAGCTCTATCAGGACCAGCTTTCCAATGGAGACAGGGCAGGACACGATAAAACTAGACACCTGGAGTAATGATAGAAAGTGTTTGAAAACATTTACAAGAGATGAAGATAGAGTGTATTAGATAACCAAGAACTGAGCTGGACAAAATAAAATTTAATAAAAAAAAAAGAAAATAAAACACCTTTTTTTAAGCTCATTATGGGGATTTGTCTTTGCTTTGGTGACATTTGTGAACGTAGGTTTAAGAGTTGCAGAGCAGCACATATCCTGTTACTACACATATGAGTCTGAGTTGACGAAAGTTTACATCAGCTTCTCTAAATTGATATTTAATGTATAATCTCATATAGGCAAAGGTGAGGAGGAGTGTTATACTCATATCTATGTAACTATGTAGCTGCCTATCAAAGTGATTCAAGGCATCATATTCAAGTCTATGCTGTTATTTTCTAAGCTGGTTGAGCTGCAACTGAAGGGACTTTCTGATTCCAAGGAGAACTGCTCTGATATGGATGCTATCAAGGGTGTGTTATGCTGCAAATGGACTGAAATATCAGGTTCTATCACAGTAGTTTAATGGAACACTTATACTCTATGCATGATAATAATAATAATAACAATAATACCTTTAATTTATTTAGCACCTTTCAAATGATAATAATATAATAATTACAATAATACAGTCAGAAATTAGTTAAGAAAAAGACATAAGATAAAAGTATGAGTATTACTCCTACATAGAGAGGGATATTTCAGACTTACTGCTCCTCTGACAAAGGAGGAAGTTCCTTTCAAGCCTGTGAGCGTCTTGCGTTTACTCTCCCCGTCTGTGCCCACCAGCTTGATGAAGACGTTGTTAAAAGTGGTGGCATCGTCGAGATTGCCAGTGGTTACAGTCACTTCATAATTCACCATTTTCACACTGGAAAGCAGAAGAATCCTGGTGGGGAGAGAATATAATTCTCAGCAGTTATTAGGTTAACTGTCACTAGATGAGCCTGAGTGCAAAAAACCTTTAGAATACTGGTATCACAATGGAAATGGCATTGGAAAAAAAGTAGGCTATTATAATAATATATAAAATCTGTCTTTTCTCACCGATTTATGACAGTCCACTTCAATCCAGACAGTCCAGTTCAATAGTAGCTAACTGAAAAAAATCATAAAGCATCTTATATATAATATGACCATAAGTTAATGAACAACCAGTTCATTTGACAAACATTGACACAAGACAGCAGGAACAGATGAATAATTTATTAACAAAAAAGAAAGCTCATAGTTATATTTAGGCAGGTAACGGAAGTAAATCCAACAAAAACTAGAAACACTGAAG
Source organism: Sebastes fasciatus (assembly GCF_043250625.1). Taxonomy (NCBI): domain Eukaryota; kingdom Metazoa; phylum Chordata; class Actinopteri; order Perciformes; family Sebastidae; genus Sebastes; species Sebastes fasciatus. Next base: position 26,573,433 of record NC_133797.1, read on the forward strand.
AAAACTAAACAACTAAACACAAAGAGGAAGGCTGGAACGTAAAACCAAGCAGGTACACTGGAAACAAGACTAAAGACACAAGGGACAAATTATCAGATGAAACACAGGTGTGGAAAAAGCCGTCGGGAAAACACACACAGGAGAAGTTTACCTTCAGGGCTTCTCTGACAGAAAGGGTTTATTTTAATCTAGGGATGCTAAATTAGAATTTTTTTTTAACCGATAACCGTACCTCGTTAACCGATTATTAACCGTTAACCGACGAGATTAGTGCGTCCCATGCAACGGTGCGCCAGCTGCAGTATATGAGCACAACTGACAACTGAGTCCCCAGTTCACCCGTCCGGGAGAGTTACTGTAGCAACCATGATGCTGTGTGTAGTGTCGTGGACACATGCAGCCGCTTTCCCAGTAAGTCTCCACCACACCATTTAGTTTAGCTGGCAGGTTGTCAGCTGTGTGTCTGCCTGGCGAGTGTCCGACAGACCGTGTGTGTGTGGCGGCGGTGAGTGTGGGGTTGTCAGGATTTTTTGGGTGGGGCTGAAACCATGGCTCAATGACGCAGTGGAGCCATCCTTAGCATGACCCCACCTGTCTTCAGAAACCTGGTATTTGAAAGGCAAAAGAGAAGCCCAGGAAAATGACAAAGTGTCAGAGTGTGTAGTACCAGGGCAACGAAATGTCTTTGAGCCTACCGCTTTGGGCTGCATTCCCTAACGGCCCGACTCCGAGAAGACTGGACCCAGGGGCGACGGGGGCCGCTACCGGCCTCACACCGTCCACGGGCTGAGCCTCGATCAGAAGGACTCAGGCCCCGAGTGACACCAGGCAAGCGGTCTTCCGTACGCCACATTTCCCCAATCCGCCAGTCGGACGGGGATTCGACGCTGGGCTCTTCCCTCTTCGCTCGCTGCTACTGAGGGAATGCACCTTCCCTGCTTGTGGCCGTGGTTTCAGCGCCTTCAGCGGACACGCCCCCCAGAGTTTCAGAGCAGAGAATACTGCTTATTTTTCCATGATTTTGAAAGCTAATTTTATATACTTGGCGATTTTAATCATTCAAATTTGGCTGGGTGGTTAGTAACACATTTATCTTTGGTGTGACAAACCAAGAGTGCATATTTATTATTGCTTTACACAGACTTTAACATCCCTATTTTAATCCAAACCGTGACCTTGTTCACTAAATCTAGGAGATTTGTGACAGAAAGCACTGAAGGCAAACTTCTCCCATGCGCTGGGAAAACTTACAAAGACAGGAAGTAATACCAAACATGACAAAAGGGGACTGAAGAGTAACTTTCAAACTAAAACAGTAAACAGAAGAACAAAAACCAAAGACCATGACAGAACTGCTCTTTTGATAAAAGTAATCCCCACTGATTTCTCTTCTTATACATACAGTTTTGTGGGAGTGTCCATTCAGTAACAATAGTCCGCTCTGTTGATGGAATATTGGACTTCTTTGAACAATTACTGCACTTGCAAAACCACAGGAAGATAATGCAAAAACATTTGTTTTTAATGCAGCACTAGTTTGTTTGATAAAGATAAACCAGCTTTTCCACCATTAAATGTAAGACATTGGTTAAACATTGAAGTCATGGTTAGACATTGAAGCCATGGTTAGACATTGAAGTCATGGTTAGACATTGAACAAACAGCATGCAAAGAACTATCAATCAAACACCCGCACTTCCTTTCCAAATCCATCTCAAAACATATGTAGTGTGTAACAGCTCTATATCTAATTCAATATTTTTACTCGTAAAATACAAAATGGGACACCACCTCTTTTTATAGAAAATAGAGGAAACTATTTTAATATAAGTTTTGATCATTGATCAGTCTCAAAATCTGAAATGTAAATTCTGAATTCATTGATCCAAGCTCTGCTCTGAAATACACACAGACCACGACGTAGTGATAAAGTGAAACATTTATTTACCATACATTGTGATAACTGAATGAATTAAGTGATGAGTACACGGTAATTAATACTGGTAATTAATGAATGAATGAATGAAATGAAAATTCAATGACACAAGCAACTGATTGGAACTTTAATGGTGAGGGAATGTCTGATTATTCTCTCTCAAAGCAGTCAATACTTAGTCTAACACATGATGACTTCTAACAAATTGATTATTGGTTAACATACAATGCGCACTCTAGATCGATACTGGGTGGAGATATTGCTCCATCGCAGCTTCACAGTTCCTAGGTCGTCCATAGTTGAAGATGAGGGTATTTTGATAAATGGGAAAGAGTTACCAATGTTCCTTTGAAGTCAGAAAGGGTTAACAGTTCTTGTTGATTTAAGTGGGGAGAAGATTCCCCCAGGCAGTAATAAAAGTTTATTTTCTTCCTGAATAATGTCAAAACCTACACTCGATGGTCGATAAAAAGGTTCACGGCCTTTTATCAAAACAAGTTGTTCCCCTTTCGAAACTCCCTGTCTGTTAGTGACAAGATCTTCCTGGACGCAAGAATGTGTTTTTCTCGTCCCAGTAGATGCAAGACGAGATAAGATGTTTCTCAGAGTAGCACGCACCAGTCTTGCTACACATAGCTGGTTTAACTACCTCACCATTTCCAATCTAACTATAAAGCGAGGAATCTGTCTGTCTTTTCTGTCTGTTTGTTGTTGTTATATCTCGAGAAGCGCTCATTCGATCTACATAACACTTGGCGGGTGTATTGCTAGTGAACCAAAGGAATGTTTTGTTTTTTTCCAAATTTGGTGTAATTTGGACATGTGACACGTTCAATATTAATAAACTTTGAATAAACAAGCACATGGCGCTCTGTGCAGCAGCGTGGAACAGGGCTTCAGGGCTCTGCGGACTGAGAAAAACATGTCATCTACAGCAGTCACTTTTGCTACCGGATCCTGCATATAGCCTGCTAATGCTACATGAATGCTGGATAACGCTACCAAACTCTTGATCACTTCCCTGGAGTCAATGAGCAACAAGCGGTTCTCGACACTGCTTTAAGCAGCACTTCCTTGGGGCCAAGCAATCAGCCCACTCCTAAGATGCACACGCTCCAAACGGGCACAAGCCCCGACAACGCTGCAATCAGCAATACCTGGAGGCTACCGGGAGCCAAGCAATCCGACAGTTCCGAACAGACCTGCGGTGTTTTTCCCCTGTGAGTAAGACAGTATTTCCCCTGTGTAAGACTTGATAAACTTATAACACGAATAACGTTACCGCCAGCAAAATACCTCCGCTAGTTATATCCATGCTCTACTTTATAATCGCAGTGGTTATGTCAAAGCAAGCGACAAATACGCCTATTTAGAAATTACCTCCGCTAAGTGTGTTTCACCATGATGTTTCTGACTATGATTAGCTGCGACCTGGGAGTGTTTTTCAGGGGCAGATTTAGTGATTTGGGGGCCCCAAGGGCAAACATTGTCTAGCTTTACTTTTCACCCTCTCTAACTGGGAATGTTGGTATTGGCAACACATAGCAGTTGTTCCAGAAAAAAAATATGTATTCAATCCTTCTTGTTTTGACACAGAAAATAATAAAATGACAGCCCTGCAGGTATATTTGGTGATTAAATCAAATTGGGTTAAGAAGTGGATTGTTTCAATGTTTTCATTGTCATTCTGCACCAGTTTAATTAAGTGTAAAACACAATAGACAGTCTTTCCAGTTGTCCCTTTTGTTAGTGTGCAGCTGAGGTATACGGGTCAGATCTGAGGGGAGGGAGAGTCCAGTGGGCTTCAGCTTGTTGATCCCTCCATCCAGGATAAAAACCTGTTCACCTTGACCTGGTGTGCTGCAAACGAGGAAGAAATGAAAAAAAGAGAAAGATATTTATTTTTCTTCCCTTCAGGAAGTCACCTTGCACGACCTCCAACGTCATTGTGTGGCTTCCTCGAGTTAATACTCAACTCCCGCAGTTGGCACACATGAGAAATACCATTGTTCTTAGATGGTGGTTTCACTACCGCAATGTTGGGAAATATGACTATGAAACCTCTTATGTGATAGTGAGATTCCATCACAACAGGTATTACAATTGGGATTTAATCATGGCAGCTGCATAGCTTTAACAGAACGTTAGGGGGAAAAATAACACCTATTTTCTGTCCATCAAGGATTCATTGAATTTGCCCACTAAAATTCATCTCGAGGGTGACATGAATGACTGTACTAAAATTTCATGGCAGTCCATCCAGTTGTTGGCAACAACAGCCTTTTTTCTGACTTTTTTTTTGTCAATTTCAGCTTACCCAATGGGTTTTAAAATTGTTTATTTAGCTTAAAGCTGCAGTGCGTAGAATTGGAGCAAATATGATTAAAAAAAATATATTTTTATAAAACGGTCACTATATCCTGACAGTAGTGCATGAAACAGGTAACCTGAAAAAAATAATTTGCCTCGGTGTCCTCCGGTGCTATATATAGAATATTGATTCAGATTGGATCAGCGCTGCCTAGTTTGACCGTTTGATCGGAGTTTGTGGGTGATTGACAACTGCCTCCGTTGAATGAACAGCCAATAGTAAGTAAGTAAGTAAGTAAGTAAGTAAGTAAGTAAAGCTTTATTTATATAGCACCTTTTAAAAAACACCGTTACAAAGTGCTTCGCACACAAATGAAACATCAAACAATGATAAAAACATGGAAAAATTACAATATGAAACACAGAAACAATGAGAAACAGACCAAACTAAAACAGACAAACACACATGTGGATGTGGCCTATAGAAACGCTTGCCTATAAAGATGGGTTTTTAGAAGCCGCTTAAAACAGTCCAGAGATTCAGCAGCTCTAATAGATTGGGTGGGGGAGGTGATTCCAGAGGGTTGTGGCTAAGACAGAGAAGGCCCGATCACCTTTTGTTTTGCAGTTTGAGCGGGGGATGGATAAAAGGCCGAGATTAGAGGATCAAAGTGTTCGACAGGTCAAATATGGAACAAGGAGATCAGCAATGTAACTGGGGGCGAGGTCATGCAGTGCCTTGTATGTAATTAGCAAGATCTTAAAGTTGATTCTGAATTTTACAGGGAGCAAATGGAGGGATGCCAGAACAGGGGTGACGTGAGACTGACAGCTAGTTGTGGTTAATACCCTGGCAGCTGCATTTTGAACCACCTGTAGGCGATTTAAAGCAGATTGTAGATTGAGGCAGGTGTAGAGGGAATTACAATAGTCTAGACGAGAGAATATGAAAGTGTGAATTAATAGTTCAAGATCCGTGGAAGACAAGATGCATCAGATTTTTGCTGAGTTTCTTAGCTGGAGAAGGCAGGTCTGGACAAGTTTAGTGACATGATGGTCAAAAGTCATATTCTGGTCAAAGAGGATACCAAGATTCTTTGCTGTAGGACTGATATTGGATTGAAGTGGGCCAATAAACGGATGAACTGCTGTAGCAAAATTGTCTGGTCCTATTAAAAGAATGTTTGTTTTGTCAGGGTTTAAGTGGAGAAAGTTGAAAGACATCCAGTCTTTGGTTGCTGCTAAGCAGTCATGGAGAGAGGATAGTTGATTGAGGTTATTAGTTTTGGCTGAAAAATAGATCTGAGTGTCATCCGCATAACAATGGTATGACACGTCATGAAAGCTGCTGAGCAAATAACCCAGAGGAAGCATGTACAACGAGAAGAGAATCGGTCCAAGAACCAACCCCTGAGGGACTCCACACCGCAAAGGGGCTGATGAGGAGACATGATTATTTATGCAAACATGGAAATATCTGTTAGTTAAGTATGAAAGAAACCAGTTTAAAACTATACCAGATATGCCAACCCAATTTTGCAACCTATCAAGTAATATAGCATGATCTATGGTATCAAAGGCAGCAGTTAAATCCATTAAAATGAGTATGGAGTGTTCACCCTTGTCTGCATGCATAAGGATGTCATTGGTTACTCTGGGTAATGCTGTTTCTGTACTGTAATGTTTTTGGCGAAAGCCTGATTGGAATTTGTTGAATATTTTGTGCCCCTCCGCCACTTTCAGAAGTTTGTCCGTAACTATTTTCTCTAGAATTTTTGATATAAATGGTAGTTTGGAGATTGGTCTGTAATTATCTAATTGAGCTGGGTCGAGAGAGGGTTTTTTAAGAAGCGGTTGAACACTGGCAGTTTTGAAACAGTCAGGAACAGACCCGGATGTGAGAGAGTGGTTGATGATTGAGAGCAGGCTGGGGCCTAAAACAGGAAGGACGGATTTTAGAAATTTTGTGGGAACCTTATCACAGTGACTGGAGGAAAGACGCATGTGAGCTATAGTGTTAAAAAGAGTTGGCAGAGAAACAGGATTGAATTCAGACAGTAAAATCAGATGGCTGAAAGGGGTGGATGGTAAAACAATTGGGCAAAATTTGGACCTCAGACCATCAATCTTGCTGATGAAACAGGATACAAAATGTTCACAGTCGTGAGGAGATGAGACGGGAATGGCAGGGAGAGTGGGGTTTACAAGCTGGTTAATAGTGCTAAACAGAAATCTTGGATTATTTTTATTGCTGTTAATTAAACCAGAAAAGTAGGCAGCACGCGCATCTTAAATGATCTGGAACACTCTCTCTCTGAAATGACCTGTGATTGGATTTTTTAAAGCCTGAAAACAGAGCTATGAGGAGGTGCAGAAGTCTAGTTTTCTCTCAGAACACTTGAATTACAATATGCTGAAAGGTTATTATGGAATTTTTGCTCAATGATTCCAAAAACATTCTGCCTACTGCAGGTTTAAAAAGCAGGAAAATCTCCTCAAACAATAAAGGAATACTTTCACAAGCCAACATTTAGTCAGTTTTAATCAAACTCTGGTGCAGTTCAACCCCTGGTACGGTTTGTTTGGGCAGTTGTGAATGCAGTAATCGTACTGTGTGGTGCGGACCAAAACAACCAACCATTCCCAAGCGAACCCTAGAGCGGTTCGATTGCAGTAAAAACATAATCTGACCCACTTGCAGGAAGTGAACCAAAACGCATGCTACCTGCTCAGGCGTTTGTTGAGATGGACACAGGTAAACAACAGGTTAACATGAGTGGGAGAGGACTGAACTGGACTTCTGCAGAAGTCCAATGTTTGCTCGACACCTGGGCCGAAGAGAACACACAGAATATGCTAAATAAAATCCACAGGATCAGCAAAGCAAGGATCACTGCCAGTATCACCAAACATATCTGCGGCGCACTCTGCTCCATGTTACCAGTGTTTTCTCTGCGCTTGTTGATTGTCGTGTTTACATTTTCCACCAACAAATGTCTGACCAAAAAGAAAGACTTCTGCGATTACATTTTTGGCCTTGCTCCTTCATACATTCCCCTCAGAAAATATTTTTTTATATTTGATCTACTTTAATTTGTGCACTGTAAAACTGAACCAGACTAAAAAATACTAGTAAAAATGCATTTCAAGTTCAGGGTATACCCTTAATGGCCAGCCTCTTGTGAAACGGTTCTTGCAGGGGGTCTGGAGGAGGTAATGCCCGGTGATGCGTGCCCTTGGTGAAGGGCTCTTTTGAGCCTCTGGGGCGCTCCTCTCTTTTGCATCACTCATCTCACCTCAAGCGCCATAAATAAGGGATTAAAATGCGTTTTTACACCACAACAATACAGCATCACATGATTTGACTTCCACAACACATGCTGCCACACACATTCAAAATATCCCAGTGTACTCAGGGAAGTAAGAACCGTAGCTGAGTTTAATGCAGTAAATAATACTGCATGAAAAAAGCTGTATTAATTTAAATTTACCTACTTTAACCGGACACCTCGTGTGAGAACTCATCATGCCTGTTAAGTTTTGGAAGCATACTACTACTGCTGCTGCTGCTGCTGTTTGGAAATTCAGTAAGTAGCCTACCTCAAAAACTTACCTTAAACTTTATTACATTCACCATATACATACATGTATTTACATGTCAGAAGCTGTGGATCAGTTTAAGGATGACCCACTCTACCGACTGAGCTACAGCTGCCCCTACCTCTGAGTTTTGAAAGGTTTTTACTCTACTGATGACGCCCTGCCATCGAAATTCAAAACAAATGATTGGTTTCAAATTGATTGGCATTTCTTTAAATACACAGACAAACATGACCTAAGTCTTAATGTGAGCTATTAATATTATTATTAATAGTGCTAAAGGCATGTTAACATCAGTAATGTTGGGTTAAATCAGGCTAATATTTTTTAGTTATTGTCAGTTCAGTAAAACAAATGCATGCTTGTTTTTCATCTAGAAGTCAAACTGTTCAATATATATAACGTTATATCTGTAATATATGGTTTAAAACAACTTCCACAGTATTTTAAAAAACGTTTGTTGGTATGTAAAGTATCTTATGTTGAAGCATTATTCACAACCTTTAGTGGACAGTCAAGGTTACCAGGTCAAGGTTACTAGGGAGGAGAGAAAGGATGCCACAGCTGTGTAAAAAGAAGGAGGATGTCATAACCTTTGTTTGTTTAGCACTAGGCCTGTCACAATAATTACTATATCGTCTTATCGTACAATATATGGACAATATATGGACATAGACTCAAGCACATGACATCAAAAATATTTATGTTATCGACTTATCGTATGCTATATGGACATGACCTCAATCATTTTTACGTTATCGACTTATTGTACAATGTATGGACATGACCTCAATAATTTTTACGTTATGGACTTATCATACAATATATGGATATGACCTTGGCCTGAGAGTCCATTTTATTTATTGTTGTAGTTGTGTGGTTTTATTTTATTTATTTAGGATATTTTAATATTTTTTCACATTCAAATTCCATTGTCTGAATATTCTTAAGAATTGAAAGTTCATTGCTCTTCTAAAGGATGTACTTTTTATGCCTGTGCATCAGTGACAGCCATGGCCGGAGGCATTATGTTTTTGGGTTGTCCGTCCGTCCGGTCCATTCTCTTGAACGCGATATCTCAGGAAAGCCTTGAGGGAATTTCTTCAAATTTGGCACAAACATCCACTTGGACTCAAGGATAAAATAATTACATTTTGGTGTTCAGAGGTCAAAGGTCAATGTCACTGTGACCTCAAAAACATGTTTTGGGCCATAACTCAAAAATGTATATGCTAATTATGAAGATTTGTACTAAAATGTCTAATAGGATAAAATTATGACATTTTAGTTAATAATAATATTAATAATAATAATACATTTTATTTAAATAGCGCTTTTCTGGGAACTCAAAGACACTTTACACAGATAAAATGATCATAAAACAGTTGGCCATAACTCAAGAATTCATATGCTAATTCTGACAATTAGGAAGAAATGATGAAGTGATGACATTTTGGACAGACATGGATGTAAACTGCAACTTGACTGGTTGGCTGACTCAAACAAACGCAAGGCAGTAGTTCTGGTTTAATTATTAAAGCCGTTTCACAACAGACACGGATTTTCATCCGAAAAAATTTGCATGTAAATTTATAAAAACAGATTTTGTGGGTTCTTATGAATGCTTGCACACCCCTACAGAACATTGGTGTGAGGAAAAAAATATTCGGATGGAACTCGATTTCAACAGATTTCCGCCTGTGGAAATATATATATATGTTTGACCAATGAAATCCTTTGTTCCAACTGATTGATGTCATTCTGCATAATAAGTAGTCATGTGCTTCTGGTTGTTGCACAGAGAGTGTGTATTTTCGGAGCAATGGAATTTCAAAATAACAATGGGCTGTCCTCTTCTCAACAATAATCAATAATGTACGACAAACACTACTACCTCAACAACCAAATAAAGGACGATATAAGGCTGGAGATCTCCCAGCAGCTGAGATAGGATGAAGATGGTAGCTGATATGCACTTGCTAACGAGGAACGGAACGGGGCTAGCTACAACAACTAATGTTAGCATTAGCGTCAAGTTTGGGGCCCGACTAGTTTATGTGTAGTTAACGTTGACCCTTTAGACAATCTCTTTCTGGATAGGTCTTTGTTGTGTGGAGTAGACACGGGCACTATTTAGGAGGAAACTCATTTGGCCTCATGGGCCTCATTGACGAAAATGAAACACGGCAACGCGGATAATTCACAGTGGAATCAGTGTTCATAGTTGTCATGCAGAAAATTTGCATGTGGATTTTTCTGTATTCCCGCACTACATTTTTGCATCACTCTGGTGAAAAACGTATTTTATGCTATTATATTATCATCATATCAGTGGCATTAAATGGTCTTAAAATTATGCTAACATCGTTTATCGCAATTATTTCTCAGACAATATATTGTCTAACAAAATTAGTTATCGTGGCAAACCTGTTCAGCACCTGGCTGATAAGGACATAAGGTTGGTCAATATTTCCATACTATAATAATAATAATAATATTTCCTATTGTGACTGATATTGAGTGACATTATGACTTTGTTTGGGGGGGTTTTCTTATTAGGAGGGTGATGCTATGTTGGCTCAATGTACTGTAATTTCAGTCATGTTAACAAGCAATTAGGATTCATTGTCTTTACCACATGTAGTCTGAAGAAATGCTGTACTATGGAAGTGAGTATTGCAGTAGCTACAGTATATGCGATGAAGCAAGCTTGAATTGGGATGGTTGAAGCAGCATTTTATGTGATTTTCACTAACTGTTTTAGTTATGTTTTGATTGTGGTTAAAAAGTAACTCATCATTTAATTTTAAGTTAAATATCCTTACATGTAGTACTCTATCAGAGCTGTCATTTTGTTGAGTTAAAAAATGGTAATATTTTGTTTTAGATTTTTTTATTAGTTCTTACACTGTAAGAGCACTGTGCGTTCCCGGCATGTTTTTAGAGCTGCAGTGTCATCAATAAAGCTTTTGTGAACCATCAGTTAAAAAGAGTTAGACCATCATTCAGCAGGAAATGCTACATTAATTGCATCCAAATCATTGCTGATCTTACTCATTTAGTTCCTGGCCATTGCTGGCCTTATTCATTTAGTTCCTGATCATTGCTGACCTTATTCATTTAGTTCCTGGTCATTGCTGATCTTACTCGTTTAGTTCCTGGCCATTGCTGGCCTTATTCATTTAGTTCCTGGTTATTGCTGGCCTTAGCCTGCTGATTTAGTTCCTGATCATTGCTGACCTGACTCACTTAGTTCCTGGTCATTGCTGACATTACTCATTTAGTTCCTGGTCAATGCTGGCCTTATTCATTTAGTTCCTGGTTATTGCTGGCCTTAGGTCTACTTCTAATAAACTAAGCATACTATGTTCTGTGTTATAAAAGTAATTTATTTAAAAGTAAGACGAAACAGCAACACAACAACAACAGAGACAAACAGTTCATACAGATACAGTACACAGCATATAGTAAATTTGGCAAAACATAGGTCCCTACAATTGTTTATACTTCATTATGACAATAAGTCATAAGGCACAGTTTACTTCTAAAGTGTATCAATCATAATGCAAAATATTATTTTTCCCACAGTGATTTATTTTGATAAGATGCCCCGTATATCCATTGAAAAACAAAGAAGAAGACTTAAGATGTGGATTATGATTTAAAACAGAACATTTCCACCACGTTTAAATCAATTAAGCTGTAAAGAAATTACAGACAGAACAGAACTTGGAGTTCTTCCCTTTCCCACTTTTGTTAATATGTAGCTGGATTTGGCCAACAGCTGAGGAGGTCACACCTTCTGACATTCAAAGGGCCACACTATTTTCTATCACATCTGGATCCAGGTATGTGTATGGGACCTCCAGATTCTTGTTTCTGATTTTGATCTCTGCACTTAACGCTTGAAGCCTTCCTTGAAAAGCCTTCAACAGCTGGCGGGGAATCTCCCCTTTGAAATGGTCGTTCCCGTACTGACCAAGAAGGACCTGATGAGATCAAAGATACATTAAACATAGATGTTTTCCAGTAACATTTTAAATGTTTATCAGACATAAACTAAAGGCAATGCAATGTACAGTTATAGGTAGGGATGTCTTGATATCAGAAACTTAGTAGTTGATACCAATACCAGTGAAATTCCATGATTCTCGATACCAATTCGATACCACGGTAAAAAACAAAAATAAAACAATAAATCCCATGTACTTTAACATACACTCCTTTATTACCGCTTGCATTCTGGTTGTGGTTAGGGAGTTAAACGGGTCATAATTCCCTCTCTACTATCTATTTTATATTATTGTGAAAACATCTCCCTCAAACAACTGGATTTATTCAAATTTCTCACTAAAAACTACATTTGAACACATCATGATAAAGTTATAATTTACTTTTGCCCAATAGAGTGGTGCAGGAATGATGTATTTTTGTAGGACAAAACGTTACAATCTCTTCAGCTTGTGTTAATCGCAGACCTTATTTCAGTCACCTAACCAAAAACGCATTCAAAAGACCCATTGACTTTGAGACGAGGGAACCGCTAAAATGCTGCGTCTTAGGACTCATTCCTGCAGCACTCCATACTCATTTTTACTAAAAAGTAGGGCTGTTCTTGACTACTGTTGACCTGCTGTTGCTAAAGGATGCCTCTGTGCGTCGGTTTCCGATGCTGAAGGGCACTTACCAAACGGTGGTATTTGACAAGTTGGGAGTGAGAACCGGTCGGGTAAGCAGCACAGTCCTGCATGGAGCTAACAGCTAACATTACCTAGCTCTCGTTCTGACGATATCAACAGAGATTTGTTGCTCGCAATGTAGCATTATCAGGGAAAAAATAGAGTGTGTCCCATGGACGAGTCGATAGTGAGTTTACTGCGTCTCAAACACATTTTCTATCGTCCCCGGGACAATGGGACGCCATGAGTCTCGAGCCCTGACAGTACCTGTGGTACTGTAGAAAAATGAGTACTGTCACGTTTTCAGATTATTGGCATCGGTTTGGTACCAAAATATTGGTTCTTGTGATATCCCTAGTTGTAGGAAGTGGATTTCTTCAGTGGGTCAAAGAGGGTATTTGTGTTCTAATGACATATTTACCTACTTTACAAAACTTGAACATAAATGTGATTCATGTAATTGAAGTCATGAAGTTATGGGCACTTACCGAGTCAGAGGATGGCTGGCTAAGTAGCCAACTGACAGCCATTCCGTTAGCTGTCGTGCCCTGGTCAGGCAATGTCTGCAGCATCGTGGCCTCGTTTGTTTTCCCCTTTGTGGTTGGTGGAGGAAGTCGCAGGGTGCTGGGAGCGTTGGGCATCCAGCCACCATAGTCAAACTGCAACGAATGAATGATTGAGTAGATTGATTAATACTCTTTGAAGCCACGCCATGTTGTACTGTTGTTCAGTCGGTCCGCTATTGATTGATTGAAATTTGGATTGGAACAAATGGAACAAAATTGTAGGCATTCATGGTCCCCAGAAGATACATTTTTTAATCCCCTGACTTTTCCTCTAGCGCCACCATGAGGTTAACATTCTTGATTTCAGAAAAATGTCTCGACAACTTTCAGCTGGATTGCCATTAAATTTGGTTCAGACATTCATGTTGACCTCAGGGTGATAACTGTCATGGCACACATTCTGTAGCCTTTACATTCATTTTATGTAGCACCACCTTGTGGCAGTTTGTTGTAACTGTAAAGTGTTTTCTCAGTGGTCAGTTCAGATCATGTGATCAAAGGTTAAAGGTCAACCAGGAAATGCTGTAGTGTGTAAGAATTTCTCCATGCGGTCAGACCGAAGGCTTCTTTCCCTTTTTCCTTTACGTTTGTGCCTTGGAGAGCATTTGCTTGTAAGTGTTGCTACCTTTTCTGTGTTTTGTGTTAATGTGCATATAAATAATTTGGACTTCATATGTTTGGATTAAAAACAAAGTAATTTGTGATCATTTCATTTGCTAAGGTTAAAAATGCTAAGCTAAGCTAAAAATGTAGCTTCTTGTCATAGTGTGTGCATGGAGGCTATTTATAAGCTATGTAAATTCATTTGTGCTGTATTTTGAGAACAGTTTGTAACAAAGCATTGTATATTTGTATTGTTTCAGTTTTACAAAAAAGAAAGAAGAAGAGAAAAGAGGACTCAGTAAAACACTTGAACTTTACTCCTGTCTTCGACTTCTCTGAATCCTTATTGTTAGCTATCTGTCAGTTTTTGCGTAAGTGCAACACGCATCAGGGACAGAATAATAACGTTGGTGATCCTCTGACTTTTCATCCAGCGACATTATTGGATCAAATTCTTATTTGTCCAATACTTTGGTTTATGACCAAATACCTTAAAAACTAATGACATTCCCATCAGCCTCCGCTGTACTTTGTGTTTTGTGCTAATTAGGAAATGCTTGCACATGCGTGCATGTTAACAGGGAATACTAAGACTGTGATCTTAGTAAATATTTTACTTGCTAAAAGTCAGTATGTTAGCATTGTCATTGTGAGTATGTTAGCATTTGTTGCATTTAGCAGCCTCACAGACCTGCGAGCATGGCTGTAGAGACTTGTTTATGTTAACGATAACAATCTTCAAAGTCAAAGGTCACTTTTTTGGCCAGAATTCATCCACCTCTCTCCAGTCCAGAAAAAAATGCAAAACCTCATGAATTCATTCCACAAAAATAGCAACATTATAATTAAATGAAAAGGCATCACCTGTCCAGAGTTCACAGCCGAGTGCTGTGCTGAGCAAGTGAAGATCACCATGGTGACAAACTTGACCAAGTCTTTCACGGTGGTGAAGCTCTGAGGAATTCCTGAGAATCAGAGGGAATAAACTGCATTACTTAAAGACATCTAGAAATTAAAATCTGACTTATGTTTGCATTATGATAATATAATTGTACATAAAAGTGCTCATTTATCATCATTAAGATTGAGCTTTTCTTTAAAACTTACCTGTGCCTGCTTGGGAAAGGAATCCATGTTCAAAAATGTCCGAAATCCAATTCTGCAGTGATGTGTCTTTCCGGACATTGGCGTCATTCTTGTAGTGGAAGCTGAGCACTCCCTGCACAAACCTTTGAGAAATGAGAACCAGTTCTGTAAAATACATTCCTAGTTGAATTATACAATTGTTTTCTTCACACTGTAGTAGTGAGACACTGTTTTGTTAGACAATTGAATGGCCATCTCTTTAGAATGATCAGTTCTGTTCTTTTGAGGAATTTGGTGCAATATACGGCACAGTGGATCATACAACTTTAATATTACAGTCGATACCTTTAGATGGACAGAAAACACTATATTTCTTGCAGTTTTTCAGAAAGACTGATTAAAGAAATCATTTATGAGAAATGAGTTAGATAAGTGAACAAAAGCTTGCTAATAGAGAGGGCAGGATTGGGGCCCTCTTATTTTCCTATTTCAGGACGCTGTGTTGTGAATGGTCTCTTATTTAAACAGTAAATTGTCTTAAACAATATGTATTGTGTCCCCAATATTTTGTTTACAGTATACTGGTTAATACAGCCTCAGTCAACTAAGTCATGTTAGAGCAGTCGGATTCATTCACTGATCAGAAGTGGCAAAATCAGACTAGGCTCTCGTTGCAAAGTAGGATAGCCAGGCAGGTAAATGGGGAAGAAGGAACTAGAATAAAATTGCCTCTCTAATCATTTGTATTCTTGGGTTGCTTTCCTGTGAGGACTGCTGCTCCCTGCTGGAGCATCTCATTAACACAGATGTGCAGCCTTTGTGCTGGCCAGCTGATCTGTCCTGTCCTCATTACCATCATTAGTTTTATGTGATTCAGGAAAGCAAATCCTGTACTGAAATCTGAGACACACTGTGAAAAGCACAGCAAACTACCCATACTACCTGTAGATGATATCCCAAAGTTCGGCTTGCTTCAAAGTTGAAATATATGCCTATACCATATTTCTAATTTTCACAAATAAACAAGTTGTATCTCTTTTGTTTAAGCAATACACAAAAAGAAATGTAAAATGACAATTTGTAGTTTTACGAGGGGGGTTACATGCTGCAACTATTTCTTGGTAAACAGTGGCCGTGATGAAATAAATCCTTTATGAGAAAATCAACTGTGTTACAAGAGAAAAAAAAGCTAGCTGGTAGAGAGGGCAGGATTTGGGCTCTTATTTTCCAATATCAGGACACCTGTACTACCTGTGGATGATATCCCAGAGCTTGAGTCCATCATCCCTGTAGTAGAAGTTCGGCACAGCCTCCAGCCCTCGCTCAGCAATGTCCTCTGGTATGCAGAGGGAGCTGTAGGTCAGTGAGGCCAGTGATCCTTCCAGGTGTTCTATCAAAGCCTCTCCACCAGAAGCTGCATACTAAGGAACAGTCAAATATGTAAGGAATATAGTTAAAGACAAATACTGTACATGATATTGAAAAAACAAACTTATTTGATTGTTTAGGTAATGGTCTACTGAGTGTGTTGGTGTTTTTGTACTTTTTTGAAGGATCCCTCCTCCGATATTAGAAGCTCTCGAGCATTGTAGTTGATCTGCAGCGTGTAGCGAGTGTGATGTACAAGGAGCTGAGGGAAAGAGGGAACTCTGTTAGTGACACTATTACATGTTAACGAAGTCAGAAAGCTTGACACTTCTATACCATTCAGCAGTGTGAAATACTTGAAAATATATACACATTAAAACATTATGATTCATCAACTTTGGAAGATACAAAAATCAGCAAGTTGAAAAAACTACAACTACAGTTAGTTCAGTATTCTCCCTTTCAGTTACCTCGTGCAGTGGATGCCCCTCCGGCACGTTGCGCAGCAGTGACACTGTAAAGACTTCAGCCAGCAGATGAGTGCGCAGCAGGTGAACATTGAGTTGATGCTCGTGGAAATCTGCTCCTCTCACAAAAATCTTGGCCGTCAACCAGTCGTACTCAGAATCGGTAGGATAGAAGATGGGGTTGTCAGCTGCTGGAGTCTGTTTCAGCTGCAGGAGAAGGAAGGAGGATGTGGTTCATTCAATCCATTCAATTCATTACCAGTACTGGTCAATTATGTTGTTTTATGTTTGACTATTTAATATAGCTTTCATCTGCTTTTTAGTTTGATATTCTGAAGTGGAAATTCATATTTTCATTGAATCCCAGGTGAGAACACAGGGTCACCTTGAGAACAGAAGCTTTACTTTCCTCAGTCTTACAAACATCAATAGTTGTGTGTCATGTAAATAAAGTTGACTTGACTTATTTGCGTCAGACTCAACTGTCAGCCTGTCAAACGTGGATATGGTTATGGGAGGAACCTTTTTACATGACTCGGGCAGGAAGAAATGAACTGCTTACCTAGCAGAGAGGATTCATAGCTGCCATAGATACTATTCATGGTGGCTGCTACTTGCAAATACGCTTTCAGTAAGTTGGTTGCTTCCTGTCGCAGGGGAACCTACATCTTACGATTTGAATGATAGTTGTTTAAATCAATACTCAAACTTAAAACTTCACTAATAGCTATATTTGAGTGCTAATCTCACCTGAATAGCAATCGGCATCAGCCTATCGTCAGGTGTTTTGTGGAGCAGGACCAGGGGAGCCATCAAGTACTGCTCCTTCTCATTGATGGTGTTTGTTGTCAGTCCATCCAAACTCTTGTTGTCACACAGGAATATGTTGCCTTCCTGTGAGGATGAGAAATGATTTGACGCACATGCATTAAGTTTGCATATTACATACTGTATACTAAGTGAATATGTAAGTGCAATTCTAAATTAACATGTCATGAGGAATAACATGACTCTAAAATCAATCAAGGTCAAGGCAATCACCTTCATTTCATCTGTCAAGCTGAGGGAGACCGCGTCGTCAGTCACAGGAAAGTTCTCGGGCAGAGCCGAACAATGCCGGATCAACATGGGATTGACACCATTTAGATACTGTTCGCCAAAAAAAGCGTCCTCCTTCCAAAATAGCTGGACGTAGTCTGGAGAAAGAACAGAGTTGAACTTCATTGAGTTTCAAACTTTGGGCTACTCTGGAAAATGAGAAACAAGAACAGGATTGTTAAGGGACATATCAGGGGTATAGATGAGTGTTGTGGTGTGTATGTTGTGTTGAGTAATGCAGTGAGGCAAGGCAAGTTTATTTATATAGCACAGTTCAGCAACAAGGCAATTCAAAGCGCATAATTACATAAAACATTAAAAGCATCGAGAAAACTCATTATAAAAGATAAAATTAGCGACCTAAACAATTCGCTAAGCAGCAAACTTTGGGTTCCTCAATCTACATCAAGTGACCTAAACAGTTGCTTAAACAGCAATCAGTGGATTCCTCACTCTACATCGGTGACCATCATGTCATTCCTTTCATCAGCAGATCATCCATGCTTTTATCTCCCCTAGATTTGACTATTGCGACACACTTTATTCTGGTCAGGGTTATTATCGTAAACTTAAACTGAAACTAAAATGAAAATAAGCACTGGAAAATTTTGCAGTAAACTGAAAATAAATGTAATCCTTTAAGAAAAACTAAGACTAAACTTAAATGATATTGCCTGGTTAAAAAATTAATAAAAATAAAATAAAAATGTATGTAAATATTTTTTAGTTTTAGATTTTTAGCTATAATATATCACTACCAAAAAAAGGAGACAGCATTCATTTCCGTCAACTCTCGTGACGTTGAACCACAGAAATTCATCGGACTTGACATTCTAGGGGATGACGCTATGCTGCAATTACATCACAATTAATCCTAGTCTAGTCTTGTAAAATTAAATAACAGGAACGTGATGCCATTTAACCAAGCTATTCAGCTCAGGTCCAATCTTAACCAACTGGGGTCAAGATGAAATTGCAGATGATCAAAGTTTTCTACTGAGTGTGGTAGTGAAAGAGTACTCAATGTGATTCCCAAATGAAAATATTTAAACATTGTGGCCATTCCTTCACAGTTCTCCAACCATGAATGTATATGTAGCTACATACTTCGGAGACATTATTGGCCCTAACAAAAACAAATTAAAACTACTCTAAAATGAAAACTAAATAAATAAAACTAAAACTAAACTAAAACTACACTCTGAAAACTAACTTGAATTAAAACTAAATTGAAATGTGTAAACTAAAATAAAAAAAACTAATTGAAAATGTAAAACTATTATAACCATAAGACTGAAACTTATACAAAACATATATTTATATTTATTTTTTAATTTTTTATTGTAAAGCCCTTTGTAACTTTGTTTTAAAATGTGTTATATAAAGTTTGTATTATTATTATTATTATTATTATTATTATTATTATTATTATTATTATTATTATTATTATTATTATTATCATGCATACAGTGTAAAGTATTCTATTAAATTATGGTAGTACCTGATATGTCAGGGTATTTGCCCCAGAACACCCCATTGATATCTTCAATATCAGCCCAGGTCTCCTTGGAATCACAGAGTAACTTCAAGTTTATGTCAAGCAGACTAGAAAATAAAAGCAGAGTAATTTTACATTTTATGATGCCTTAAATTGCTTTGATAGGCAGGTACATAGTTACATAGAAAGATACCTGATAGAATTTGAGGACCTTACCGAGTGGCTAACGTGTATTTAAACTCGATGTCCTTGAGGTAGGAGAATTTGGCCGCATGAGGCAGCTCCTTAAAGCTTTTAGCCTTCATGTGGTGGGGTATTTTCTCTTCAGGCTCATGCCAGCTTGTAAAACTAGAGAAGAGCAGAGTGGTGAGGAACTTTGGACAGTCTAGATCCCTGTGTATCTGCAGTTTTAATTTAGAGAATTTCAAGCATACATAAGCAATATTGCAATTTTGTAAATGTAAATGTAAATCAGCTTTTATCACACATTGTATTGTACACAGCACAGCACACCATGAAATGTAGTCTCTGCATTTAATCCATCCTAGTATATTAGCTTGGGGGGTCTGTGCCTTGCTCAAGGGTACCTCGGCATTGCCCAGGAGGCGAACTAGTTCCTCTCCAGCCACCAGTCCACAGTCCGTACTTGATCCTATGCCAGGACTTGAACCGGCTCCGGTTCCCAAGCCAAGTCTCTACGGACTGAGCTACTGCTGCCACCACAACATATGTTATAGTATACATTTTACAATACATTTTAATAAACCCTGGCAGGTGTAACAATGTCATATGGTGGTTAATTTAAAATTATGTATCATGAATATATTCAACCAAAGAGGTTTGGATACATGTTAGTTTTGAGGTGCATAAAGTTAAAGTGTGTATAAGCTCTGAGCTCTCACCGATAGGCTTCGTTCACCGGATAGGTCCTGTCCCATTTGCATTCATTGACCTCCGATTCAACTGTAGACTTTATATTAACTTGAAGAAAAAAACAAAACAAGGTTTAAAATAGTTGATATATACAGTGTATTAGCATGAATTTACTCCAGCATCTTTATTGTCTAACTTGCAGACCTTGTCTTTCTTTTATGTGTTCTGAGGTGAGTGAACAACAAACAGGCTGTCAGACGAGCTAATTACCACAAACCTCTTTCCTCTGTGAAGGAGTGCACCTCAGAGTCATTGATCCAGCGGCAGATGGGAAACTTGTAGGTGTCTCCCTCAGGGGATTTCACTACCACCTTGGTTGGAAACCATTTAGAGTCTTCTGAGAACTCTTTGAGATGCTGTTTCTTTAGCTGTATCTGGTCCAGCTCTCCAATGGAGGCAGGGCAGGACACGGTAAAATGAGACACCTGGAGTAACGACAGAAATGGTTTTAAAACATTTTTGCAAGAGATAAAGTGTATTTAATAACCAAGAGCTGTAAGTTCTCAATAATTAGCATACAATACTGAATGTGGAAGGGTGGACAAAATCCAATATGTGCAATATGTCCACTACATAAATTTTTTACAGCCCATTATGGGGATTTTTGTTACTTTGGTGACATTTGTGAACATAGGTTGAAGACCTGCAGAGCAGCACTTATCCCTTTGCTGCCCATATGAGTCTGAGTTGGCGAGGGTTTACATCAGCTTCTCTAATTTGATATATTTAGATTAAGTTGAGGAAACGTGTCATACATTTAAACATAGAGAGGGTTATTTCAGACTTACTGCCCCTCTGGCGAAGGATGAACCTCCTTCGAGTTTCGTGAGTTTGCTGCTCACTTCAAAGCCCATCAGCTTGATGAAGACATTGTCTGAAGTGCCGGCATTGTCGAGTAAGGAAGTTGATATGGTCACTTCATAATCCACCATATTCACTCTGTAAAGTAGAAGAATCCTGGTGGGGAGAGAATAATAATAACCATTCTCAGCAGTTATTAGGATAAGTGTCACTAGATGAGCCTGAGTGCAAAAAACCTTTAAAATACTGGTATCACAAAGAAAATGGCATTGGAAAAGATATTATAACAACTAATATTAAATGTGTCTTTTAAATTTCATAAAGCATCTCTCTTACCTGTTAACAAGACCAAGAAGTTCCTTTGATGAACTGCTCTTTTGTTAAAAGTAATCACTGTGGATTTCTCTTTTTATACATATTGTGTGGGAGTGTCAAGCCAGTGAAAATAGGCGGCTCTGGTGGTGGTGTGCTGGACCTTTGCCAAATGACAGTAATGTGACGCAAATAGTGATGCCTTAAGGCAGTATTAGATCATTTGATAAAGACAAACCAGCTTTTCCACTGTTAAAAGTGAGACATCCATCCATTATCTGTAACCGCTTATCCTATTCAGGGTCGAAGGGGGCTGGAGCCGATCCCAGCTGACATTGGGCGGAGGAAGGGTACACCCTGGACAGGTCTAATATAAACCTGAGACAGTCAACTCAATATTCAATCAATATTGTGTTTGCTGTGGCGTGGGTAATGGTTGCCTTAATTTAGTTTTCTTAGTTGTGTAAGTTGTTTTGGTGATTAGCAATATGTCAATTGCCACTCTTATAATGTCCTTGTATAAAGAGAATATATGCCTTTTCACTTTATAAATGCTCTGACACAATTGTATGTTCATGCAAAGCTAATAAACATTTTTTTTTTTTTTTTTTAAATGTGTTGGTTGTGATTTTCAGCTGACAACAATATAGGCTAGTGGGAAGACCCCCAAAAGTGCTTTAGTTTTCGAGATACCCCTACCGGAGGTAGAACAAAGCACAACAATGATTTTCATATTCTCCTAGGTCTCCCATATATGAAATGGTTCTTGTATAAAAATATTTTACTGCAAAAATGGTTAAATTGACAGATATTGTGACATAACCCATAAATAGAAAAAGCGCAAAATGAAGCCAGGCCAAATGGGAGATGGTACACCAAAGCTCATGTAATTTCATAATGCTAGCTCTGATTGATCCCAAATTTGATGTGATAGTGGACAAGGGGTTCCTCTACGCGTGTTAAGAAACAGAATGTGAATATATTGATGCGTAGATGAAATACAGTACTACAAACACATAAGTACAATAAGCGGAAGTATCAAATTTGAAGGTCTATGATGAATGTATTCATTTACTTTTAGTTAGCTTTGGCTGGGATTGTCCTAGAAACACCAATCAGGATTTTCTGGAATGGTATGACTGTGCTGAATCCAGCAATATATGATATGTAACTGTAGCAGGTTTGGTCAATGGTCTACATTAAGAAATGTATCATGTGTTCCAAGCATGAAATGGGGTAAATGGCATATCTGCAGTCAATAGATACTTATTAATACACTTCAATCAGGTAGACACACCAGTTATTAAAAGTTTTGTATCAACTTAAATTTAAGGAGTAAATAAATGTTCTTGATGCAACTGCAAGTAATAATTTGCACTTAAACCTTTAAGTAAGGGATAATGTACAGCGAGCCGGTCATTGTTGTGGAATAAACCCTGACAGGGTGATGCGGCACCCCGATGCAAAGCATCGCCCATAAGGGGTTTATTTTACACCAATGACCCACTAGCTGTACATTATCCCGCTTATTACATGGCTAATTACTTCAGAAATCAATAATTTGACACAAAAACGATCCTCCAGAGTCCGAGATCAGAACTGCGCGCATAGCAACGGTCTGTTATACATAGCAACTGTCTGTTATACATATCAATGGTCTGTTATAAAGAAATAACAAAGAGTAGAACGCCATGATTGACCGATCAGAATCGAGTATTCAACAAAGTCATGTAATAAGTATGAATGTATAACACCCATATGAACATAAAACGTTCCCTGGTCTATTTGTTTCTTGCTTTTTCCATCTTTTGAATGCAGCATGTCCATCCACATTATCTTCGGTCACAAAATGTGTCATGTTTGGACCGTCAGGAAAGGTGCACAAGCAAAACTCAGTTCACACTGAGAAATGCATTTGAATTTCATCACTGCAGTATGGGTGTGGGATGTTTCTGAGCTTTTGTGGAGCCGCTGGTCTCTGGAAGAACGTGGCCTCATGGATCTGTCTTCTGACTGTCTATTCTTTTCCAATGGGATTCCAGAGAAGTGCCTTTGGAAGATGGCTATGATGCCACATTGCTGGCTGATAGAGTATGGTCTAGACCTGCTCTATATGAAAAGTGTCTTCAGATAACTTCTGTTTTGATTTGATGCTATATAAATACCTTGAATTGAATACATTGCTCTCAGAACATGTTGGTTGAAAGCATCTTCAGTCGGGTAGTTGTACCGCAACACGTTCTCATCCCAACTCGTCACTCGTCATACGGAGGTTTTGTCAGACCCCTCTGCGTCACTTTTTGGTTGCAATGAACACGTTTTTGATGTTGGGAATTAAACAAAACCCTTGCTTAGGTTTAAGAAAGAACATCATGGTTGGGCTTAAAATTACTATTTTTGTACAGTGAAAACTGGCATGCCGTTGTGAACACGGGACATGAACGAAGAGCTGATTGTAACGTGAAAGTGACACTTAACACACGGAACAGCGGTCTCCTGGATGAAAGCCTTGTGTTTGTTGGACCCATCCACTTTCTTGCCCGCCCTGTGTGTCTCTTTCACTCTTTAAACTACGTCACCAAAGCACTTTTTCTGAGTGTTTACTGTTGCCGCGGATGAGTTTACATTGTAGATAATGGAAAACCCAGTGTGTCTCATACCGGCGCTAAAGGGTGCCTTGTGCGATAATATCGAACGCCGACAGACGTGAAAAAGTATTGATATTTGATGCTCTGGGAATGAGAACGGGCTGTGGGCTACTGATATATCGGTTGTGGATGCCAAACTTCCTCATCAGCTCATCAAGGGTAGTGCATGGACTTCCGTTTTCTTTTGGCCTTATTGATCGGGGTTTGGGCTGTGGCTCAGAGGGTAGAGCAGGTCGTCCACTAATCGGAAGGTCGGTGGTTTGATCCCTAGCTCATCCGATCACATGCCAATGTGTCCTTGAGCAAGACGCTTAACCCCGAACTGCTTCTGAAGGCTGAGCAATCGGTGTGTGAATGAGTATTTAGATTACACCCTGATGGGCAAAGTTGGCAACTTAGCAGCCTCTGCCATCAGTGTACTGTAATGTGTGTGCGAATGGGTGAATGCTGACATGTAGTGTAAAGCGCTTTGAGTGGTCAGAAGACTAGAAAATGCTATATAAATGCAAGTCCATTAACCATTGATGGAGGGCATATTTTCTTGCCACAGGCAATTTCTCTTCCAAGCTTCCAAGATAATCCAAAGTTTGACATTTATTGTAAATCAGTGAGGTGGGTCTTCAGCTTCGTAAAAGCTGTCATTTTCCCTTTTCTATACAAGCTACTTGTGGTGTCACAGCCTGTGGGGAGGTGGCATGCAGGTAGACAATCATAGAATTGAACTCCAAGTTTCTGTGAAATAGCACAGATTGGGTACATATATTTCATTGCATTTGATGATAAGGCAAGAATGTGACTGTGCAAGGTGTATTGACTCAACACTTATCTAGTGTCAGCCTCCTCCTGGTTACTGTATAGGTCTACAAAGCTTTTTCTACCTGTGACTGGCTGACCATCTTGACCTCTAACCATTTTCAAAGCCTCCTGCCAAAGAGGCAGAGATTCTCTGTGGTCCTGTATCATCTTTGCTCCCGCTGCACTTTCTGTAGTTTTTTTTTTCGGTGTGTCCAGCACCCTCTAGTCTGCCCGTGTCGGAGGTTTTTCAGCCAATTCAGCGTGTTGAATCAGTGGTGGTGCTCATCGGTGAGAGAAATCACTCTGATTGGCTGTTCAGCTTAAACGAATCAGTGCACGAGAACAGAAACAGAAGTGAGGAAAGCAAGCCAACGAGTAAAGTCAAGAGGACAAACACTGAAGACTCTTCTAATTTTTCATCTTCATCTCATCTGATCATTCCAATATACGGATATTTTCACAGCAACATGAACATCTAGAATGAAGCTAAGTGGTGAGTGAGAATGGTGTAAAAATGGTCGGCAGATGCTGCTTAGTTTCATGTGCGTATCATAACGGCTTGTATATCCACCGTCCTCGGTTCTCCTATTTCTCTTTTTGAATAATGAATATAGACTACCGCCATCTGCTGTTGTGGAGAGTTAATTCCTCTCACACAGGCGCAGAACGTACGCGCTAACTGTAGTTTTTGCAGTGTGTTCAAATGCAACTTGTCGGCCAAGACGAAAACAACATGAGGCGACGCAACAATCTGCCTCATCGCCGCTAGTTCTTTGATGTCAGCTTGGTGTATCTGGGCCTTAAGGCTGTATCTTTGTTTAGTAAAGATCCCCGCAAAAAAAGGCTGCAATCTTCCTCCAGATGCTCTCACCTAGGTCGCTGAATGTCTGAAAGTGTTCTGGAGACCCTGCAGAAGAGCAATGCCATCAATGAAAACACTGTGAAACTTTCATAGACATGAAAAAGTAATTTGTGACCAGCAAACAAGATTGCATGGATTCAAATGTGCTCTTCCAAAGACATCTTGCTGTTTCCAAGCAGAGGGAGGTGTCTCATGAACTTGCTGCTGTCCCTCTGTCTCTGTGTAATGATGATGGAAGCCTCAGGAAAACAACAAAGGCTGACTTTGCTAAGAAAATTGAGACTGTAGTTGAGGAAATACAGCAACTACTGAATTCAGAGGAACTACATGAATCTGCGTACATCAGTGATGGCATGGTTCTTCTGCAGGGTCTCCACAACTCAGACTTTCAGACATTCAATGACCTAGAACAGTGGTTCTCAAATGTTTTTCACCAAGTACCACCTCAGAAAATATTTGGCTCTCCAAGTACCACCATTATGACCGATGTTAAAATACAGTAGCGTAGGCCTACCCTATTTAGCAATGCACAGTTCACGCAAGAGGCAAATTTATTCCTAATAAGAATATTACTTATTGTTGACTTTTGTCAAAGGGGTAGCACTAGAACTGGTACTTAAACTCTTCCACACAACTCTCATACTACGCAAGGGGCAGCCTCTCACACTAGGCGAGCTTGCGTACCACCAGTGGTACGCAAGCTCACTGGTGTAGTTACCTTTAACAAGTAGTTTCCTCAAACAAATATTGCGATTTTAACAAATACTGCGATTTGAAAATTGCAGTAGGCCATATCGATGCAATTTTGATAATCGTGCAGCCCTACTCCATCTGTGAGGACAAAAGAGAACAGGAGTCCATGCACTAGCCTTAATGAGCTGAGATGCGGTTTGGCATCCTCAATCAATGAATAAGCGGCACAACATCCCCTGACTGAAGATGCTTTCAAGCAACATGTTCTGAGAGCAATGTATTCAATTCAAGGTATTAATATAGCATCAAATCATAACAAAAGTTATCTAAAAGACATTTTTCATATAGAGCAGGTCTAGACCATACTCTATCAGCCAGCAATGTGGTGTCATAGCCATCTTCCAAAGGCACTTCTCTGGAATCCCATTGGAAAAGAATAGACAGTCAGAAGACGGATCCATGAGGCCACGTTCTTCCAGAAACCAGCGGCTCCACAAAAGCTCAGAAACATCCCACACCCATACTGCAGTGATGAAATTCAAATGCATTTCTCAGTGTGAACTGAGTTTTGCTTGTGCACCTTTCCTGACGGTCCAAACATGACACATTTTGTGACCGAAGATAATGTGGATGGACATGCTGCATTCAAAAGATGGAAAAAGCAAGAAACAAATAGACCAGGGAACGTTTTATGTTCATATGGGTGTTATATATTCATACTTATTACATGACTTTGTTGAATACTCGATTCTGATCGGTCAATCATGGCGTTCTACTCTTTGTTATTTCTTTATAACAGACCATTGATATGTATAACAGACAGTTGCTATGTATAACAGACCGTTGCTATGCGCGCAGTTCTGATCTCGGACTCTGGAGGATCGTTTTTGTGTCAAATTATTGATTTCTGAAGTAATTAGCCATGTAATAAGCGGGATAATGTACAGCTAGTGGGTCATTGTTGTGAAATAAACCCCTTCAGGGCGATGCTTTGCATCGGGGTGCCACATCACCCTGTCAGGGTTTATTCCCCAACAATGACCGGCTCGCTGTACATTATCCCTTACTTAAAGGTTTAAGTGCAAATTATTACTTGCAATTGCATCAAGAACATTTATTTACTCCTTAAATTTAAGTTTATACAAAACTTTTAATAACTGGTGTGTCTACCTGATTGAAGTGTATTAATTAGTATCCTTTGACTGCAGATATGCCATTTACTTCCATTTTATGCTTGGAACATGTGATACATTTCTTAATGTAGACCATTGACTATACCTGCTACAGTTACATATCATATATTGCTGGATTCAGCACAGTCATACCATTCCAGAAAATCCTGATTGGTGTTTCTAGGACAATTCCAGCCAAAGCTAACTAAAAGTTGATACTTCCGCTTATTGTACTTATGTGTTTGTAGTACTGTATTTCCTCAACGCATCAATATATTCACATTCTGTTTCTTCACACATGTAGAGGAACCCCCTGGCCATTATCACATCAAATTTGGGATCAATCAGAGCTAGCATTATGAAATTACATGAGCTTTGGTGTACCATCTCCCATTCGGCCTGGCTTCATTTTGCGCTTTTTCTATTTATGGGTTATGTCACAATATCTGTCAATTTAACCATTTTTGCAGTAAAATATTTTTATACAAGAATCCATTTCATATATGGGAGACCTAGGAGAATATGAAAATCATTGTTGTGCTTTGTTCTACCTCCGGTAGGGGTATCTAAAAATGTTGGGTGTCTTCCCACAGGCCTATTAGCAGTGTGTACGTGAATGTGTCCTGGGCCACATTAAGGACCGCCTACTTAACTGACATCCCGCGGGTCTCTGCGCTCCTGATGTGAATAGACAGGCAGATGTGAGAGCTTGTCCGCCTCGCAGCATGGAAACAGCTTCTGTGCTCTACTGTATTCTGTCGGTACAACTGTATTTTATTAAAATATATCTTATCTATTGGCTACACATCTACAGACTATCAGACTAGACACACATAGTGCATTATTATCATACTGTCGATGATGTGTCTGTGTTTTTTTTTCCGGTGCTTCGCACGGAGCTGACACTCGCCCTTCCACTCTCTCGCTCTCATCTCCGGCTCTCTGACGCTTTGTATCCTGCTGTTTCCTGGCAAACGCAGTGGTGTCCGTGGTATGGAGGTCCCCGGGGACCGCCGGTACAATAACCTTATGTTTTTGATGTTAATAAAAATGTGCCTGAATTCACGAATATGTAGGATTACTGCTGACATTCATGTAATATTACGTCACAACGTCTGCTGTATTAGCCATGTGTTTACTACCATGTTTATTTGTATATAGAGCAGGGAAGTGAGATCCGATCACAAGTGGTCACTGGAGACGCATTCTAATACCAGGTGTGAACAGATGTACTTAAAGCCGTCCACTTGTGATCCAATCACTCAGGATGCATGTTAATGCCAGGTCTGAACAGGGCTTCAGTCAGAAAACCACAGATCTGGAGGGGTTGGGCGAGAGTGCCGAGAAGTGAGCTGACAAATTCTTCTTTTTAGAGAGGAAAAACACCAAATATAGATGTTACGAATCAGTTCTTTATTACATTACGGCATGGCAGTTTTTATATAGAGAGAAAAACAAGTGAAGCATACTATGTTCTGTGTGATAAGCACTTTTTCACAGACACACAGTTCACGCAGAGGTTTCGTCTTCCTTTCAGTTGTTGCCTATTTTTCTAACATACAGTATAGATACATTAAACAGCATATAGTAAATTTAGCAAAACATAGGTCCATACAATTATTTATACTTCATTATGACAATAAGTCATAAGGCACAGTTTATTTCTAAAGTGTTACGATCATAATGCAAAATAATATTTTTCCCACAGTCATTTTTTTATAAGATGCCCCATATATTCATTGACAAACTAAGAAGAAGACTCAAGATGTGAATTATGATTTAAAACAGTACATTTTCACCACAGTTAAATCAGTCAGACTGTATAAAAATCACAGACAAGCATACAACGATCGCATGCATTAGATTATTTCCACTAAAGTATCAGCTGAAAAATGTAGTTCTTCTCTTTCCCACTTTTGTTAATGTGATCCTGAATTTGGCCAACAGCTGAGGAGGTCACACCTTCTGACATTCAAATGGCCACACTATTTTCTACCTCCGCTGGATCCATGTATGTGTATGGGACCTCCAGATTCTTGTTTCTGATATTGATGTGTGCACTTAACACTTGAAGCTCTCCTTGAAAAGCCCTTATCAGCTGGCAGGGAATCTCCTCACTGAAATGGTCGTCCAGGTATTGGCCAAGAGGGACCTGATGACATCATTGATACATTAAGCATACATTTTTTCAAACATAGGCTATTGGCAATATACTGTTAAGATGTAGGAATTGACCAGTTTCTTCAGTGGCTCAAATAGGGTAGTTTTTGTACTGACATATTGTCCTACCTGAACATAAATGTGATTTATGTAATATTCTTTTTCATGAGCTTTTGGGCACTTACGTAGTCAGAGGATGGCTTGCTAAGTAGCCACATGGCAGCCATTCCGTTCACTGTCGTGCCCTGGTCAGGCAATGTCTTCAGCATCGTGGCCTCGCTTGTTGTCCCCTTTGTGGTTGGTGGAGGAAGTCGCAGGGTGGTGGGAGCGTTGGGCATCCAGCCACCATAGTCATACTGCAACGAATGAATGATTGACAGATGACTGATTAATACTCTTTAAAGCCACGCCATTTCGTACTGTTGGATCGGAACAAAATAATTGTACAGACATTCATGGCCCAGGAGGATGAATTTGGTGATCCCCTG
The DNA here is from genome assembly GCF_043250625.1 of Sebastes fasciatus. Lineage (NCBI taxonomy): Eukaryota > Metazoa > Chordata > Actinopteri > Perciformes > Sebastidae > Sebastes > Sebastes fasciatus. The sequence continues at coordinate 26,603,508 of NC_133797.1, forward strand.
ACTTTTCCTCTAGTGCCACCATGAGGTTGACATTTTGGTTTTCAGAGAAATGTTTAGCAACATTATAATTGAATTAAAAGGCATCACCTGTCCGGTGTTCACAGCCGAGTGCTGTCCTGTGCACGTGAAGATCACCATGGTGACAAACTTGACCAACTCAGCCACGGTGGTGAAGCTCTGAGGAATTCCTGAGAATTAGAGGGAATGAACTGCATTACTTAAAGGTATAATATGTAACCGCTGTCGGTTGCTGTTTGTAAACACATGGCATTCAAAGTTTGCCCCTCCTCCTCGGCTCAACGAGCGAGGGAGGGAGGGAGCAGCAATGGTCGAGCGAGCTATAGAGTGAATGAAGAGAGGGAGTGGCGTTATTGAGAACAAAGCATTGAATCAGAGAAATAAAACATAATTTTCTGGTTGTTAGAGCTACAGTAGAGGGGGACGTGTGGGGGACTTGTGCGTTGGTATCTGTTATTGACTGAGGGTTACACGTGGGGATCAAAAGCTCTTTGCTGAAGCCAAGAAACATCCCGAACACAGCAAAATAATAAGAAAAGAGAACATACAGGCAGAGGGCAGGATCTCTGTAAATACAGACACCACCACACACTTGTAGTGGGTCATAAGTGATGATTAAGGGGGTTTATTTTTGTATCAGTTATTCATTGTTTTTCAGATTTTTTTTGCATATTATACATTAACAATATAAACAAACATAAATGTGTACATGGGCACACAGCTTTTCTTTGAAGCTCACCTGTGGGTTCTAGGGAAAGGAATCCATGTTTAAAAATGTCCGAAATCCACGTCTGCAGTACAAAGTCTTCCTTGACCTCAGCGTCCTTCTTGTAGTAGAAGCCGAGCACTCCCTGCACAAACCTTTGAGAAATATGGATAAGTTCTGTAAAACACATTCCTAGTTGAATTATACGTTTTTTATTCACACTGCAGTAAGACACTCTTTTGTAAGACAATTGAATGGCCATCTCTTTGGAATGATCAGTTCTGTTCTTTTGAGGAATTTGGTGCAATATTCAACACAATGGATCATACAACTTTAATATTACAGCTTAGAAGTTGATACCTTTAGATTATGGACAGAAAACCCTACACTACACAAACTGTTGCGGTTTTTCAGAAAGGCTGATTAAAGAAAATCCTTTATGAGAAAACCAACTGAGTTGGTTGACTGTCACTCTGTGCAGTAAATTGCTTGACTTATACGTTTACAGTATACTGGTTAATACAGCCTCAGTCAACTGTCAGTAAGTCATGTCAGAGCAGTCACATACTTCAGTCACTGATCAGTAGTGGCAAAATCAGGCTAGGCTCTCGTTGCAAAGTAGGATGGCCTAGCCAGGCACCATTTACCAGGGCCTGGAGCAAACAACGGACAAACACCAGACTTTACCCTAGGAGACCGCTGTTTGTGTCCCATGTGAAACATAGTCCTTTTAAGCCAAACCTTGATGTTTTTACTAAACCTAACCCAGTAGTTTTGTTGCCTGAACCTAACTAAGTAGTTTTGTTGCGTTATTGTTTTGTTTTGTTTCAATGTCATAGTCCTTTTAAACCAAACCTTGATGTTTTTACTAAACCTAACCCAGTCGTTTTGTTGCCTCAACCTAACTAAGTAGTTTGGTTGAATTTTTGTTGTTTTGTTTACATTTTCAATGTTAATGTGATTAAAACTGTTAAAGACTGCGACTGTAATCCGTGAGAAAATATGTTTCCCTCAAAACATATTTTGGTTATGCAGTTTAGTTGTATGAGAACATCATTTTGTGGGAGAAAGGGTTGCTGCTGCTCCCTGCTGGAGCAATGTCATTAACACAGATGTGCAGCCTTTGTGCTGGCCAGCTGATCTGTCCTTTCCTCATTACCATTATTAGTTGTATGTGATTCAGTTGTTTGCTTGTTTTTTTAACAAACAGCTACACTAGTTATGTTTAACAACTTTTCCCCTGCAAATGGAAAAGGAAAACAAATCCTGTACTGAAATCTAGCCCTAACCCCAATCTGAGACACACTGTGTAAAGCATGTTTTTTTCACTTTAGGGCCTCTAAATGCATTCTAACTAACTCTCATACGGTTTAAGTCTTTATAGTGTATAGCATGGCAACTACACGTCAGTAAAACATCCATGATTTTGCACATACAGTATATCACATGATTATTAACAGAATGCAGAATAGAAACTCTCTATACTACCTGTGGATGATATCCCAGAGCTTGAGTCCATCATCCCTGTAGTAGAAGTTTGGCACAGCATCCAGCCCTCGCTCAGCAATGTCCTCTGGTATGCAGAGGGAGCTGTAGGTCAGTGAGGCCAGTGATCTCTTCAGGAGTGTCATCATACCCTCTCCACCAGAAGCTGCAAACTAAGGAACCGTCAAATATGTAAGGAATATAGTTAGAGACAAATATTGTACATGATACTGAAAAAAGATAAGATTGGCTGTATTCAAGACCGCATACTATACTAGCAGTACGTACTGATTTGGAAAAAATCACCAGTTTGCATCGGACCAGTCTACTTTTCCTACTGTATCCCACAATGCAAAGCGCTGGAACAATACAGTCTATGGTCACAACACATTTTTTGTAGCTATTTCATCACTAAATTCACTTGTGAGATTTTTTGAGGCGAGAAATCAACTGGGTAGATTTCGAATGTTGGCAGTTTTACGAAAATTGATGGTGAAACGAAAATTTGCTCCAAACTTTTCGGAGTTTAGAAACTCCACAAACGTCCGTGACAGCTAGCTAGCGCCTGCTGGGGTCGCTACCTCGCCAGCCGGGCAGTCACGCTCACAGACTAGGACCCCGCTGTGAGCAGGCTGGAGCTCTCAAGAAACCGGTCTCGTAGACAAGAGGCTTTTATTTACTTGTTGACGGATGGTTTGTTTTGATATCGCAACACGAATGTCCATTATAAAATTAATGGGAACTTGTGGTTATCTGCCTTTTTGGAGTTGAAAAGCTCAGGTCAGTGACGCTCACAGAGCGGCTACAGAGCAGCAGGAAGTGGCGAGGGAAGAGGCGAGAGAAAGAGCAGCCCCTCTCTGACGGGGCAGAGAGATACCTGTTGAAGAAACATTTTTACATTTTTACATTTTTAACATTACTCTAACATTTGTAGGGATATCATTCAACTACTTTGTTGCTGTAACTGAAAAAGCAGTTCGAGTAAATGTTGTCGAGCAATGTTTTATATTTACAGTCTCTCGTCATTGATGTTTGTCTTTCTTCACCGTGAGCTGTTAGAATAAATAGTTTAAGGGTTGGTGGAGCTCAACCATGCAGTATCTTACAAAGTAAACAAACATTGGCCATGAACAAAAAAAAGCTCAAAAAGTTGTATTTTTCAATAATATTGCAAAAGTGATACAAGTTGGGTTTTTTTGTCCAGTGTTTTACGAGCTTGTTAAAATGCTAAATCCTAGCCTAGCATAGTGCAAAATAAAAGTGTGCAGTGTGTAGTATGTACTGTATACTGCACACTGTGTTCGTCAGTAGTATGTGGTAGGCTGTATCGAATACAGGCCACAGTTTAGGAAATTATCTACTGAGTGTGTTTGTGTTTTTGTACCTGTAGGAAAAATCCAGTCTCAGATATAAGACGATCTCGAGCCAAGTAGTTGATATGCAGCGTGTAGCGAGTGTGAGGTATGAGGAGCTGAGGGAAAGAGGGAACTCTGTTAGTGACACTATTACATGTTAACAAAGTAAGAAATCTTGACGCTTCTATACCATTCAGCAGTGTGAAATACTTGCAAATATATAAACATTAAAACTACGGCTGTTAACCGATTAAAATATTTAATCAAAATTAATCGTATGATTGTCCATTGTTAATCGCGATTAATCGCAAATTAATCGCACATTTTTAAATAATATTTCTAAAATAAAATAATTTTATCAACTCATGACATCAATAGAGTTGTTAACGCTCTCATCTGCTCTGCATGGTTTGGCACAAAGCTACCTCACTGAGGTCCTTACTCCCTACCTGCCACCTTGTAAGCTGAGGTCCTCTGATTTGGCCTTACTGCTTGTACCCAGGTCTAGACTGGTGACTAAGAGAGGCAGGGCCTATGCCATCAATGCCCTTAGACTCTGGAACAGCCTAAATCAGGACTTCAGGTTAGCCAGCTCTATAACCAATTTGAAATCTCTTTTTAAAAACCCATTTTTATAAAAAGGCTTTTTTAACTCCATAAGGCAACAACTTGGTGCACCTTTTCCACACCTTATCCTGTCCTCTTTTGGCATATGTGTTGTAACTTATTGTTTTAGTACCACAGGTTACGGGTTTTAGTTTTCTCATTATTTGAACTCTATGTTTTGTTCTTTTATTTTTGTTTTCATTTTGTCTGTGTTTCATTGTATCTGTGCAAGCACTTTGTTACTATGTTTAGAAAGGTGCTTTACAAATAAAGATTATTATTATTTTTATTATTACATTAAAGGGACTGTTTGTAAGATTCAGAAATGCTTGTTAACAGCGACACCTGTGGCCGTTAAGTCAACAAAAGTCAGCGTTGGGCTCGCGCTTGCTCGCTCTAAATAGACATGAACGAGCATCGCACAAAACAGTGAGGCGACACACGTCAGCTAAAACCACAATATCACTCTATATTTCACCTGCTTGGCAGTAATGTTAGCTGACCAGACGAAGGTCTCTCCATTAATCAATGCTGATCCTAGTGTTGGCTTTTCCTGCTTCGCGTTCTTATCGCGTTAACTTTGACAGGCCTAATTAAAACATAATGATTCATCAAGATACAAAAGTCACCAAGTTGAAAAAACTACAACTACAGTAAGTTCAGTATTTTCCCTTTCAGTTACCTTGTACAGGGGATGCACCATCGGCACGTTGCGCAGCAGTGACACTGCAAAGACTTCAGCCAGCAGATGAGTGCGCAGCAGGTGAGCATTGAGTTGATGCTCGTTGAAATCTGCACTTCTCACAAAAGTCTTAACCATCAACCAGTCGTACGAATCGGTAGGATAGAAGATGGGGTTATCAGCTGCTGGAGTCTGTTTCAGCTGCAGGAGAAGGAAGGAGGATGTGGTTCATTCAATTCATTACCAGTACTGGTCAATTATGTTAAAGAATTTTCTGTAATTGTTGTATTTTTGCCTATTTACTATAGATTTGATCTGCTTTTCATTTTGATACTCCATTGACCCCTGAAGGGGAAATTCATATTTTCGTTGAATCCCAGGTCAGAACACAGGGTCAACTTGAGAACAGAAGCTTTACTTTCCTCAGTCTTAAATACATCAATAGTTGTGTCATGTAAATAAAATTTGATTTGACTTGTCTGCGTCAGACTCAACTGTCAGCCTGTCAAACTTGGATATTGCTATGGGAGGAACTTTTTTACATGGCTCAAAGTTGGATGTTTACAATTTAGTTCAAACTTCTCACTTGCCTCTCAGTGCTAATCTCACCTGAATAGCAATCGGCATCAGCTTATCGTCAGGTGTTTTGTGGAGCAGGACCAGGGGAGCCATCAAGTACTGCTCCTTCTCATCGATGGTGTTTGGTTTCAGTCCATCCAAACTCTTGTAGTCACACAGGAATATGTTGCCGTTCTGTTTTAAATTTGAGTGAGGATGAGAAATGATTTCACTCATGCATACCGTGTGGATATTATACACATAAAGTGAACATGGAAATGCAACATGCAACTTGAAATTTAACATGTCATGGGGCAAAGCATGACTAATAGTAAGATAAATCAAGGTCAAGGCAATCACCTGCATTTCACTTGCCAAGCACCACTGACCACAGAGGGAGACCTTGTTGTCAGGGACAGGAAAGTTTTCGGGCAGAGCTGAACAACGTCGGATCAACATGGGGTTGACACCATTTAGAAACTGGTAGCCAAAAAAGGCGTCCTCCTTCCAATGTTTCTTGACATAGTCTGGAAAAAGAGCAGAGTCACTGAGTTTCAAACTTTATGCTAGAAAATCTTACTCTACCACTGTTATCAACTTAACTATACACTGCATGTGAAACTGGAAAATGGGAAACAGTGTGTTACACAGAATATAGAGTCACAGACATGACTGGACACTGCTCGTAGTTGTTTCAAAGTCAAAGTCTTGATTAAATACAATAAAATGCAGTTACATATTCCCTTCTCTCACATTTTTCCCCCCGTTTATCGAGCCGAGTAAAGAGGCCAACAGACTATTCAGTATTCACTAGAATCTAATGGATTATCTCAGGAATAAAAACAATTATTGTATGTTTTTAGATACCACCATGGAATACGGGTGGATATCTGAATGTATACAGTTGAATGTGCTATTATTAGGGCTGTCAAAGTTCTGTGATTTTTTGGTTGTAACCAGGCTTGGAAATTAGCACCAGCCACCAGCCACCAGCCAAATGCTGGTAAAATATGCAAGTGGCTGCTAGATTTGCTTCACTCACCAGCCAAAAAAACAATGGTAATCTATTGAGTGGCAGGTGGACAAAATAGTTCATTTCCAACCCTGGTTGCAGCGGACTCAACCTAAATATGTCAATTTTAAAGCTAAAGGGAATCCTGGCATTATATGAAACTAGAAAAACTAATGAATCCATTGGTACCAGCCATGTCATACTAGCGTGTCAGGAAGGAGGCTAAATGACGCTCCAAACTTATGCAAAATTTTGTCATGGCCATTTTCAGAGGGGTCCCTTGACCTCTGACCTCAAGATATGTGAATGAAAATGGGATCTATGGCTACCCACGAGTCTCCCCTTTACAGACATGCCCACTTTATGATAATCACATGCAGTTTGAGGCAAATCATAGTCAAGTCAGCACACTGACACACTGACAGCTGTTGTTGCCTGTTGGACTGCAGTTTACCATGTTATGATTTGAGCATATTTGTTATGCTAAATGCAGTACCTGTGAGGGTTTCTGGACAATATCTGTCATTGTTTTATGGCGTTTAATTAGTATCAAAACCCGGCGCGCACAGAACAGTATGCGGAAGCAGAAAAGCAACCTTGCGAGGGAGCATTTCTGCTCCGCGTGCACAAATGCAGTCCCGCGAGCGCGGAGCTGTGATGAGCGCTTGCTCAACCCTCTCTACGCTTTCAACTGCTCAACTCGCTCGCTCGTCAAGTTGACTTTTGAGACTCTGGAGGAGGGGATGGAATAGACAGTGGCTGATGTGTCCGCTCCTTTGATTGGTCACTTTCAACACCTACAGTCTCTGACGGCGAAGGCAGAACATGAATAATTCATGAACATGTGACACCGTTGTCCAATTATAGAGCACAGAACACGTGACCATCCACTCCTCCAAATATCACAATGTTGTGTCTAATTAAATGCCATATTGTTTAGTGTTGTTAATTGATTTCTAATAATACATATACACATACATTTGCATAAAGCAAGCATATTTGCCCACTCCCGTCTTGATAAGAGTATTAAATACTTGATAAATCTCCCTTTAAGGTATATTTTGAACAGATAAAAAACGTGTGATTATTTGCGATTAATCGTGATTAGCTATGGACAATCATGCGATTAATCGCGATTAAATATTTTAATCGATTTACAGCCCTAACTATTATGCATACAGTATCAAGTATTCCATTAAACTACCATGAGACTACCTGATATGTCACTCCGTTTGAACCAGAACACTTGATCGTCAGCATTAATATCAGGCCAGTCCTCCTTGGAACCATCAAATCCCTTCAGTTTCAGCTCAACCAGCCTAGAAAATAAAAACATAGTCTTTATTATGATGCCTTAAATCGCTTTGATAGGCAGGTACATAGTTACATAGATAGATATCTGACAGAATTTGAGAACTTCACCCAGTGGATGCCGTGTAGAGAAACTCTGTCTTCTTGGTGAAGGAGAACTGGACCTCACAAGGTAGAGAAGAAGGGCTTTCAGCCTTCATGCTGTGGGGTATTCCCTCTTCATACTCATTCCAGCTGGGAAAAATACAGAAGAGCAGAGTGGTGAGGAACTTCGGACAGTAACAACAGAGAAATAATCGACCAAACACAAGTTTACGAACTTTTTTTTCCCAGTTTATATTCAACCAAAGAGGTTTGGCTGCATGTTAGTTTTGGGATGCATAAAGTTAAAGTGTGTATAAGCTCTGTGCTCTCACCTATAGTGTTTCCTTCGCTGAATCAGCTCCTGCAGCCGACTGTTCCTGTCAAGATCATTCTCGTCTTCAAAGGCTCTCAGAGCTTGAACAAAGAAACACAAGGTTTAAAATTGTTATATAAACTGGGAAAAAAAAGTTCGTAAACTTGTGTTTGGTGGATTATTTCTCTGTTGTTGCAATGCTAATTGGCATTGTATTTTACATCGTTGGAAGGCCTGTTTATTTACCTTCACAATGATGTCCAACTTGTAAGGATCATGCATTTGTGGGATGAGCAGCACAGCTGATTATGTGGGTAGCGCCCAAGAAAAATTTGCCAAAATGCTCTGCCAATGGTAAACAGTGTATTCTCCTGTTGGAATTGACTCTTTTTTTGAGTTGTTTGGTGGATTGGATGATTGAACTCTCTATCAGTAACAAGGAACAAGCAAGACATATTGGCTATTTGACAAGCCTTGTTTTGCCAGTGAGGGAGATGCCTCCCCACACCATGACACTGCCCCCACCAAAAGCTGCAACAATCAGCTTAGCATTCTCCGCATTGTCTCCATACTTTGACCCTGCAATCCAACTTTGGCAGACAGAACCTGGACTCATCACTGAACATGACATTCCCCCACATGTTCAGGTTTCATTGTCTTTGTTGTCGACACCAGCGCAAACGGGCCTGACGGTGAAGGGCAGTCATTGCAGGCTTCCTGGTAGCCTTATGAGAATACACTGTTTACCATTGGCAAAGCATTTTGGCAAATTTTTCTTGGGCGCTACCCACATAATCAGCTGTGCTGCTCATCCAACAAATGCATGATCCTTACAAGTTGGACATCATTGTAAAGGTAAATAAACAGGCTTTCCAATGATGTAGAATACAATGCCAATTAGCATTGTAACAACAGAGAAATAATCCACCAAACACAAGTTTCCGAACTTCTTTTTCCCAGTTTACATTGTGATGGCATGAATTTACTCCAGCCTCTTTATTGTCTAACTTGCAGAACTTGTCTTTCTTTTATGTCTTCTGAGGTGAGTGAACAACATACAGGCTGTCAGACAAGCTAATTACCACATTACCTGTTGCCTCTCTGAAGCAGTGCACCTCACAGTCATTGATCCAGCGGTAAATGGGAAACTTGTAGGTGTCTCCCTCAGGGGATTTCACTACCACTTTGGCCGGAAACCAAGAGTCTTCAAAGAACAGTGGGAAACGCTGTTTGTCTAGCTCTATCCGGACCAGCTTTCCAATGGAGACAGGGCAGGACACGGTAAAACTAGACACCTGGAGTAACGACAGAAAGGATTTTAAAAAATGTAAACAAGATGAAGTTAAAGTGTATTAGATAACGAAGAACTGAGCTGTAACATCCCAATACTTAGCATACAAAACTGAATGTAGAAGGGTGGATAAAATAAAACTTAAATACAAATTCCATAAAATATCAATTTATGAAGCTCAATTATGGGGATTTTTTGTTGCTTTGGTCACCTTTATGGCCGTAGGTTTAAGAGTTGCAGAGCAGCACTTATCCTGTTGCTGCCCATATGAGTCTGAGTTGACGAGGGTTTACATCAGTTTCTCTAAATTGATATTTAATGCACCTATAATCTCATATACGCAAATTTGAAGAAGTGTGTTTTACATTTAAACATAGAGAGCGATATTTCAGACTTACTGCTCCTCTGTAGAGGGCTAGAGGCCCTTTGAGGCTCATGAGCCACGTGCGATTGCTCTCCCCGTCTGTGCCCACCAGCTTAATGAAGACGTTGTTTAAAGTGCCGGCATAAGCGAGATTGGCAGTGGATACGGTCACTTCATAATTCACCATTTTCACACTGGAAAGCAGAAGAATCCTGGTGGGGAGAGAATAATAATAACCGCTCAACACTGGTTAGGTCACTAGATAAACCTGAGTGCAAAAAAACGTACTGATATAACAATGAAAAGGGTATTGGCAAAATATATTATAACAACTAAAATTAAATTGGTCTTTTCTCACTTATTTATTACAGTCCAAACTTTGCTAACTGAAGAAAAAATATGAAGCATGTCTCTTACCTGTTAATGAAACCAAGAAGTTCTTTTGATGAACTGCTCTTTTGATAAAGGTGGTTAGGTTATTTTATACATACAGTTTTGTGGGAGTGTCCAGTCGGAAGCAATAATAAACAAAAGGACGATGATGTGAATGATGGTGTCGTTAAGGCAGCATCATTCAAGATAAACCAGCTTTTCCACCTATGAGGGAAATTCCCGTTTACTTTTTAAGGATGCTCTAACTTCCGTTTCAGGGGGACTTTAAGGAAGCAGATATTGTGGTGAGATAATGTAACCTCCGAGTGCTGGCATATTTTTCTTGGGAAAGTGTTCATCATTGTTAAAAATCAAAGTAAACTTAAAGGTAGGGTTGGTAATGCTGAGAAACTAGCAAGAGTACACTAGATTTTTAAAAATGATCCAACTGAAAAACCCAGCCCAGTGTTGCCAACTATTTTCCAGTGAAAGTAGCTAGCAGCACTAGCTCCAAAAGCTGGTAGGTTGGTAGGCTATTTAATCATTTCAATCAGGCAAAAGGAAATGATTGGACGGGCTTATTACAGTCCTGTGAAAGCCACAGATGCCGGATGTCTTTTTTTTGTCAGAGCATTTGATTGATGGTTGTCACAATGTAATGAGAATTTCAACAACACTACCAACTCTTCCTTTAAGGGGTTTGAAATTGAATACGAGGGCTGTGTGAGGATTACATGTGAAAAGCATAACTGGACATGTGCGTATTTAAATTTTTGGGGAGAAATTTGGGTTGCTTTAGAGCAGGGCTACTTATGTAAATAAAGCCATAGAATGAGTTAAAGAGGGATTCATTTTTTTTAATTTTACCATGTATGGATGTTCTACCAAATCTGTGTTTGTTTGTATTTGAATAGAAAGTGAATTTAATGTGTAAGAATTATGTTTCTGGGTATCCAGAACAAAGACCACAGGGTTCAACCTAAACATGTTTTTTTCTTAAACATCCTGAGGCAGGATGAAAACCATTTCTAGTTGTTTTTTTTAGCTTATTCCTCACAACAATAAAATAATGAAAAATCTCTGAACATGATGATTAATGACCTCTGACCTATAGAAAGGAGCTACAGGGATCCATAGTTGAGATGAAAGGCACCATACATACAGTACAACTCTTTGCCTCGTTGCAAAGCAACTATTGAAAAACACTACCACTCCCCACAGAAAAAAATATTTTGATCTGATTAAATTGAATCACGCCAATTACTAAACTCCCACACACAAAGAAGAATGGGGAAATGAACATATAAACACAGACTCAAGGATGTACTGTATTTTCTATTAGTTTTTTTTTTGTCCATGTGGGGAGGCCCCATGTGGGAGGAAGACATATTGGAAGACAAGACATGTGGAAGACATATTTTTATATTATTCCAGAGCCAAATAACCATGACAAGGTTTATAAAGCCTAACTGGTGTTTGTCCATGAAGTCTGTTATCTCCTCATCTGCTCTGCCTGTCATCACATCAAATGTAACATTTCAGAGGTTTCCTACTTCCTACAAAATATTTAATGGCAGTTTCAAAGTTTTTTTCATCTTCCACATCTATTCTTGATGATCTGCCAATACTTCACTTCAATGGGAAATCATCTAAGCACAGATTTGAAACTTTATTTTTCTATTTCATTATTAGGAATTTAAATATTTATATGATCTGGATAATACAAGTACCACTCTTATAATGCCCTTGTATAAAGGGAATATATGCCTTTTCACTTTATAAATGCTCTGACACAATTGTTTTGTTCATGCAAAAGCCAATAAACATTTTTTTTTTTTTTTTTTTAAATGTGTTGGTTGTGATTTTCAGCTGACAACAATAACCAGACTAAGGAATTCTCTCATGAAAAACAAAACAAATATACCATGTAAAAGAGGAAACTTTTACATGTCTCTCAGACTGCAGGATGTGGTGGGGCAGCCTGGTTGGATATGATGAGCCGAACTGACTGTTGCACAATCTGGCAGCACATACGTGAAGTAGATCATCCGCCCTGAATCTGCTCAATGTTATTTTTATTTACCTGTGACTGGCGATACTCCATATCTCAGTTATGTGAACAGAACGTTTGTTGTTTTCCCACGGTTGATCAAACAAGTTCCTGAGAAATATTGAACAATAATAGGGATACTTGGCACAGAAATGGTAAGGATAATTCACTACGCTGCAGATGTCAACAGCAACCGTTTTTGTCTTGCTAACCCTAACACTGACAGTAATATGACGCAAATAGTGATGCCTTAAGACAACATTAGATCATTTGATAAAGACAAACCAGCTTTTCCAATGTTAAAAGTGAGACATCCATCCATTATCTGTAACCGCTTATCCTATTCAGGCTCGCAGGGGGCTGGAGCCGATCCCAGCTGACATTGGGCGAAGGAAGGGTACACCCTGGACAGGTCTAATATAAACATGAGACAGTCAACTAAAAATATTAGTTCTGATAAAATGCTAAAACAAAACAAAAAAGCGATAACCCCTCCTGTTGCCTGACATTGCACTGGCAAGATTATACCAATATGTGACAGCCCACAGAATACTGCAGTCATGTTTCTTTGTTTAGGCCATGGTTTGTAAAGTATTAAGTATTATTAGTTGACTAGACGTGCAGTATAATTGCTGGAAGTTCAATGTTTGCCACCCATCTAGTTGCCAGTAGTTATTATTCACATATTTTCAATAGCATGAACACTGATTTTACCCTCACATTTCACCTTAATGACTTTTAAGGTAAAACAAGTACAAGGAGTTTTTATCTGGTTATAAAACAGTCCAAATTTAAAACAGATGTCTCTATATGACCTACATAACTAAACAAGATCAGAAAGAAGATTGGCTATTTCTATACAGTTATTCTTAAAGGGACTATTTGTAACTTTCAGAAATGCTTCTTAACAGCGACACCTGTGGCCGTGAAATCAACGAAAGTCAGCTTGCTCGCTCTAAATATACCTGAACGAGCATCGCTCAAAACAGTGAGGCGACACATGTCAGCTAAAACCACAATATCACTCTATATTTCACCTGCTTGGCGGTAATGTTAGCTGACCAGACGAAGGTCTCTCCATGAACATGATTTAGATCTGATCCTAGTGTTGGTTTTTCCTGCCTAAGTGCAGGCTGAAGCAGCGGGGCTCTGCAGCGTGTCTCCCTGCTCTCTCCGCCCGCAGCCGGAGAGAGCAGAGGAGACACCGGCACCCGGTCGGTAACGAGAAGACAACGTAAAGCTCCGTCACTTCACAAGACACGGGAAAGCTCTGTTGGTCTGGAGGAGCTGCAGCATTTATTTCTGCACAAACGTCCCCTGTGCATTCACTAGATATTCTCAGAGCTAAACTAACTCTTCTGCAGTATGTAGTGAGCGCGCGTTCACGTCTAGAGGTGGAGCGAGACAGCGAGGACGCGCGCGCCATCTGAGTGAAGGAGAGCAGGCAGCGGAGACGAGGCTCCAGCCACACGCGAGCGCGCATATGTGGCGACCCGCTACATTTATACGCTTAAAAAGTTACAAATAGTCCCTTTAATGCCTGGCATCGGGTCCAGTTTCGCTCGCAGTGAGTAGTACATTAGCCAGTTAAAAGGAAGCAGGATGGGACTTTTCTTTAGAGAACTTTATTTTTGATGTTATTTTTTGTGGTTATGGCTGATACGGGGCAGGATCAGCAAAGAGAATAGGAAAAGAATAGGTCGAAGAACATGAGTCAACCTTGGTCATTCAACAGATGAAGAGAATTGCGGGATTTGAAAGGATTCAAAACCAATCCTGAATTGGCCCTCTTCCTCCAAAGCACCTTTCACACATGCAACCCTGAAATTATCTAGAGCAGTGGTTCTCAAACTTTTTTCACCAAGTACCACCTCAGAAAATATTTGGCTCTCCAAGTACCACCATTATGACCGATGTTAAAATACAGTAGCAGAGGCCTACCCTATATGGCACTTAAACTCTCACACAACTCTCATACTACGCAAGGGTTAGCCTCTCACACTAGGCCTGCACGATATGAGGAACATCTGCGATGTGCGATAACACTGTTCAATATTGCGATGACGATATGACTTGTGATAAATAAACAAATATTGAAGTGTGCATATTAGCTATACATATACATATACTGTATTTTATATATAACCAGGCTAAATGTTGTTTCTAGAGCAGCAACAGTAATGTTTACAACATTAAAGTCACCATATGAACTCCTTAATATCTCACTGGAAACAAATCTAACATGTTAATAAAATAAATCATATTCCTGACATGAAAATACTAAGTGAACTTTATAAAGACTGAAGAACACAGACTTCAGTCAGTATCAGTCCGTCCTCCTTTCCTCTGTCCTCCTGTCCTCTGTCCTCTGTCCTGTTGAGAAACACAACCACTCCCCACAGAAATCTGTTTTTTGATCTGATTAAATTTCATTACGCCAGTTACTAAACTCCCACACACAAAGAAGAATGGGGAAATGAAGATCTTAACACAGACTCAAGGATGTACTGCATTTTCCTTTAGTATTGTTTATGACACCGAGGCCACTGAGTTTCCTTAGAAGATAAAGGTCACTGTGAGCATCTCTTGAAAATATACTCAGTATTTTCAGAGAAGCTCACCTGGGTGTCCAGGACTGTACCGAGGTATTTAAAGTGTCCCACAGTTTCAACATGTTGGCCATCAAGTGAAACTGGCTCTGTGATCAAATGTTGTTTTGTGCAGCACATGATTAATTCTTTCGTCTCGGCCACATTGATTTCTAGCTGGCTAGTGTGACACCGTGTTTGAAGGGCTGTAGTGTGGGCCAGATAGGCAGCTTCACCTAGTGGGCCTGTTTCCTGTAAAAGGTCAACTAAGGCCATGTCATCCGCATACTTGAACAGTCTAAAATGTTTCTCATTGATCATAAATTCATTAGTAAAAAGAGAGAATAGCACAGGGGAAAGAACACAGCCTTGTGGGCAGCACGTCTGACATGTTCTCCCTGACACAGACCCTCTGATCCACAGAACTAACCCTGTGTTGATGTTGAGATCAATGAGCCTTTTCAGGAGAATATGCGTCTTCATTGAGTTAAAAGCTGAGCTAAAATCCGCGAATAAAGCTCTGGCATAACCTTTAGGATGCATAAGGTGTTTTGTGACTGTGTTAAGCAGAGTCAGCACAGCGTCTTCTGGGCCTCTGTTGCTCTTATTTAAGCGAACTGGAGCAGATCTAGCACTGTGCTGGTCAGGTGGCTGGCAAGAACTCGTTCCATGGTTTTACACAATATGGAGGTTATTGCGATAGGCCACAGATCATTTGGCATACTTGCGTCGGCTTTTTTAGCACAGGCCTAATTATTGTGAATTTCCATGATTTTGATGAAGTGGCCTTCAGTCCAGTACTATTGTCAGATAGACAGAGCTTTATTCTGTCTAGCTGGCATTAATGTCATAATCGCTTGTTGAAAAATCAGCATTATCATGATGTAGAACTACTCGGCTACAACCGTCCTAGTGGAGTGAAGGGATCAGGTGGAAGTGTCATGTGTGTTGAAAGGAGTAGCCACATAGTGCTTCTCACCTGCCGACATAAAGAAACAGCCCATAGTGAGGGTGTGATTGAGAAAAGTGTCAATTATGTGAGAGTTCTGTATAACATCTGTAGAGACCCTCCCTGTTGTATAACATCTGTAGAGACCCTCCCTGTGATTTATCACACACTTTTTGGATAAAAGACATTCATGTGTTAATGAAAAGAACAAAACAAAAACATATCTATGTATGTATTTATTTGTGTATTTATTTAGCCTATTTATCTTCTACTGTTACTTTGATCCTGTGCTTAAATAATGTTACACTTTTATAGAATGACCAAACTATCTTCTTGGCTTTTATTTTGACATGTTTGCCTTCACTTCCTGGTCACGTGACTGCCGTTCTCCGCTCTTCGATTCAAAAGAGAAAATGACAGAAAGAAACTTGAAGAAACTAAATCGGATCGTTTTTTTAATTTGGTTTTTTCGTTTTTCGTTTGGAAACAAAAAACAAACAGAGCACCAAGTGATTCCATTTTTCGTTTGTGGTTTAAAACGAAAAAACGAAAAATCCACTAGACTTCCGTTCTTCAATTAAAAACGAATAATGAGAAAAGGAATTCGCAAAAACAAAAAAACGGCCCGGTTTGGGTTCGTTTTTCATTTTTTGATTCAGAAACCAAAAACCAGAAAACGGCCGTTTTCTGGTTTTTGGTTTAAAACGAAAAAATAAAAAAACGTTTTTTCCTTTCTGAATTCAAAAGGAAAAATGGATTATCCGATGATACCCAGACCATTGAGGTAACTTTTGTGGTTTGGAGGGGTATCAATATTGTGTTTGCTGTGGCGTGGGTGATATGCTGCTGTACTGATTATTAGTGTTTTTTTGTTTGGTTGTTTTATTTCTTCATGGTTGCGTTAATTTAGTTTTCTTAGTTGTGTAAGTTGTTTTGGTGTTTAACAATGTGTCAATTGCCACTTTTATAATGTCCTTGTACTGTATAAAGGGAATATATGCCTTTTCACTTTATAAATGCTCTGACACAATTGTATGTTCATGCAAAAGCCAAAAACAAAGTTTTTTTTTAAGTTTTTTTTTTTAAATGTGTTGGTTGTGACCTTCAGCTGACAACAATAACCAGACTAAGGAATTCTCTCATGAAAAACAAAACAAATGTACCATGTAAAAGAGGAAACTTTTACATGTCTCTCAGACTGCAGGATGTGGTGGGGCAGCCTGGGTGGATATGATGAGCCTAACTGACTGTTGCAGAATCTGGCAGCACATAGGAGAAGTAGATCATCCACCCTGAATCTGCTCAATGTTATTTACTTACCTGTAACTGGCGATACTCCATGTCTCAGTTATGTGAACAGAACGTTTGTTGTTTTCCAACGGTTGTTCAAACAAGTTCCTGAGAAACATTGAATAGGGGTAATTATTGACTACTTGGCACAGAAATGGTAAGGATAATCCACTAAGCTGCAGATGTCAACAGCAACAGTTTTGGGCTTGCCGGCTTTGGTCCTTTTGGTGGGCCGGGTCAACGACAGCTCACAGAGGTTGAGTCACAAACAACCAGCAGTAGTGAACAGAACTTTGTCCTTTTCCAGTTTCCATGTGCGCTGCCAAATGGGTTCATGAAAGGTCCAGTTTTTAGGATTTAGGGGGATCTATTAGCAGAAATGGAATATAATATTCATAACTATGTTTTCTTTAGTGTATAATCACCTGAAACTAAGAATTGTGTTTTTGTTAGCTTAGAGTGAGTCCTTCATAGACCATCCGGCGATCTTCCACATCCATTGGGCCCATAGAGCAGGCGCAGTAGCGTTTCCTTTAACTCCGCCTCCCAGCCCTCGGTCTGGGTCTCATTCAGCTATTAGTGCATTTTACAACTTTTAGGATTTACTGATTTAAATAAGGGCCATTAGAGTGTTCGTACTTGGAAGTTGATTTACCTAAAAAAAAATGATCCAACGAGTTACAGACGTCTCTTTCCCCATGTAAGTCTATGGGAAAAAGTATTTTTGGGCCCAATGGCATCAAGTGACGGACACAGAAGTTGTAGTACCACCGTTTGGCCACTACGAAAATTTGCTTCACATCTTCCGATCGAGACTGGCCAATAAGGACGTGTCTTACATCTTTCAGCATAGGTCCCGTCCACGAGATTCAGCCTTTGCGTTTGCAAACAAAAGTGTTTGATTCACATTGATACATTATTAAACACACATTTATTTTACTAGCTATAAAACATTTTTTGATTGCAGTGTGGAAAGTTTTGCTCTCAAACCTATTCTGATTGATTGCATAGTAGAGAAACAAGAGTCACTCCATATACTCTAGCTCACTTACTAAACCTGCTAACGTCTCTGAAAGACAGCAAAGACGGCCGAGAGCGCCGGCGCCCTCAGAGAGTGGGAGAAATATTCTAATGTAAGGGATGGGGGACATAATCCACAGTCCTAATAATGAGTAATGGGCAAAGCAAACTAGATCCAAATTAAAATTCATATTTTCTGGATTTCTTCTCTCCAGTCATACAATTAGTGTTGTGTGTTATTGTATGTGTGTGTCTGTGGCCTGTGATAGTTTAGGAATATAATCAGAATGTAATTGTTATCCTCTCCTGTCAGCTATAAACAAATGATCTCATATTACACAAACTAATGATAAAATAAGATAAATTATAACATTAATTAGTAAACATAATTAATTATCATTTCGTTGTTGGTTAACAGTAAAATAACTATTAACTAAAGTTTAATTTATTAATGATGGTTATTATAAAGTGTTACCTGCATTAGTTCTGATAAAATGCTAAAACAAAACAAAAAAGCGATAACCCCTCCTGTTGCCTGACATTGCACTGGCAAGATTATACCAATGTGTGACAGCCCACAGACTACTGCAGTCATGTTTCTTTGTTTAGGCCATGGTTTGTAAAGTATTAAGTATTATTAGTTGACTAAACATGCAGTATAATTGCTGGAAGTTCAATGTTTGCCACCCATCTAGTTGCCAGTAATTATTATTCACATATTTTCAATAGCATGAACACTGATTTTACCCTCACATTTCACCTTAATGACTTTTAAGGTAAAACGAGTACAAGGAGTTTTTAACTGGTTATAAAACAGTCCAAATTTAAAACAGATGTCTCTATATGACCTACATAACTAAACAAGATCAGAAAGAAGATTGGCTATTTCTATATAGTTATTCTTAATGCCTGGCACCGGGTCCAGTTTCGCTCACAGTGAGTAGTACATTAGCCAGTTAAAAGGAAGCAGGATGGGACTTTTCTTTAGAGAACTTTATTTTTGATGTTATTTTTTGTGGTTATGGCTGATACGGGGCAGGATCAGCAAAGAGAATAAGAAAAGAATAGGCCGAAGAACATGAGTCAACCTTGGTCATTCAACAGATGAAGAGAATTGCGGGATTTGAAAGGATTCAAAACCAATCCTGAATTGGCCCTCTTCCTCCAAAGCACCTTTCACACATGCAACCCTGAAATTATCTAGAGCAGTGGTTCTCAAACTTTTTTTACCAAGTACCACCTCAGAAAATATTTGGCTCTCCAAGTACCACCATTATGACCGATGTTAAAATACAGTAGCGTAGGCCTACCCTATTCAGCAATGCACAGTTCACGCAGGAGGCAAATTTATTCCTAATAAGAATATTATTTATTGTTGACTTTTGTCAGCCATGCTGTACAAAGGGGTAGCACTAGAACTGTCACTTAAACTCTTCGACACAACTCTCATACTACGCAAGGGTTAGCCTCTCACACTAGGCCTGCACGATATGAGGAACATCTGCCATGTGCAATAACACTGTTCAATATTGCGATGACGATATGACTTGTGATAAATAAACAAATATTGAAGTGTGCATATTAGCTATACATATACATATACTGTATTTAAAATATAACTAGGCTAAATGTTGTTTCTAGATTAGCAACAGTAATGTTTACAACAGCAAAGCCACCATATAAACTCCTTAATATCTCACTGGAAACAAATCTAACATGTTAATAAAATAAATCATATTCCTGACATGAAAATACTAAGTGAACTTTATAAAGACTAAAGAACACAGACTTCAGTCAGTATCAGTCCTTCCTCCTGTCCTCTCTCCTCCCTCTGGTGCAGCTAACATTAGGGCTGATAGAGGGAAGAGGAGCTGTTTGGTTTCAGCCAGCTGATGAGTTTACAGGTAAGATATGTGACAATCTAACCTAACCAGTCCGACTACACAGCCTACTGCCAGCTTTAGTTTTAGCTGGTATAGCCAAGGGTTATGTTGCTTCGATGCTTTATGAAGATAATAAATTAATAACACAGAGGTTCACAGTGCATCACCGCTTCACGTCTTCCGTTCCTTCACAATAAACTCCCCGAACACAAACACTGGATCACTGCTGACCAGGGAACTAAAGTCAGTCACAACTCAACTAAATAACTAGCTACAATAATCTGTCAATAAATAGTTTAGGAATATAATCAGAATGTAATTGTTATCGTCTCCCATCAGCTATAAACAAATCATCTCATATTACACAAACTAATGATAAAATAACATAAATTAAAACATTTATTAGTAAACGTTATTAATTATCATTTGGTTGTTTGTTAACAGTAAAATACTTATTAACTAAAGTTTAATTCATTAATGATGGTTATTATAAAGTGTTACCTGCAAATCTATTCATGAAGTTGTAATTTTTATATATTTTGTGTCCTACACATGTTTCTATCTGCATATTTCCCCTTAAAACATGTGATTATGTAGTCAATGAGACAATCTTAAGAATATTTCCTCCTCTCTTCCTTGAAATTTTAAACCATCTTCCAAAGTTGCAGCCTTTTTAGTACAACATTCTGTGTCCCTGGTACTGTCCATCCACATCTCACATTGTCAGATGTGACATCCCATAAACCTTCATTTGCTGTTGCCACAGTCTTCACTTTTACACTTGTAGCACTTCACACTCTAAATAAACTTTACCAGGCTTTAACCGAGAAAATCAGTTGTGTGAAAAAAATTCACCAACAAAGATTTAATGGGGCGCTGCCTTAGCTCACCTGATGGAGCGGCGCCCTCTGTACGAAGGTTGAGTCCCTACTGCAGCGGCACAGGGTTCAAACCCATTCTGTGGCTCTTTGCTGTATGTCAACCCCTCTCTCCCCCTTTCATAACTGTCTCTCTTTCACCATCAGTAAAATGGTGGTCTTAAAAAAATAGTCTTAAAAAAAAAAGGTTCAATTGGCTTATCTGTAACTTGTAATACTGCACATCTCAGAAATGTGACCACAATATCATCAGTACATTTGTTACTGATTTGCTGCCTTTTATTAAACCAGATAATGATGTTATACTGCACTAGAACTTTTACTCTTGTGTGTTATACTCTATTTTAGCTTCTATCCTAGCTTTTATTTTTAGCTTGTTTTTATTTTCTAATCCTCAACGTTTTTATGATTTTATAACTGTTTTAATTATGTCTTAATGTTCTTTTGCACTTTGCCATGCCTTACTTTTGCTTTGTAAAAGCGCCGCTGGACACAATCAAGCTCCAGCAAGTTCCAGAGTTCCTGAGAAACACTGAGCAATAATGTCAGAATGTTTTCTGAGGAAGAGAGGGGACGCAGATAGATGTGGCCATGGATCAATGCCTCCACCCACTCATGGAAGATATGTCACTGAAATATGTCATAGACTTTAATTATGATTAACCTTTTATAACTGTCAATAAATAGTTTTGAGGTTAGGGTTATCTGACCCATGTCCAACCCTTCTTTTGTCATTTCAAACCAAGCCAGTCAACCTGGGTTGAACCCTTGTCAGGACAATTCAGATACGACCTGGGTCACAATGTAATTTATCAATGTAATTTACTTACCTGTAACTGGCGATACTGCATATCTCAGTTATGTGAACAGAACGTTTGTTGTTTTCCAACGGTTGTTCAAACAAGTTCCTGAGAAACATTGAATAGGGATAATTGTTGACTACTTGGCACAGAAATGGTAAGGATACTTCACTACGCTGCAGATGTCAACAGTAACAGTTTTGGGCTTGCTGGCTTTGGTCCTTTTGGTGGGCCGGGTCAACGACAGCTCACAGAGGTCGATTAAGTCTATGTTAACTAAATCTCCTCTGTATGAATGACATATTTAACACTGTCCTTTTAACCAGTTTGTCCCATAAGTCAAGAATAGAAGTACATTATGTATTAACATAAAAACAGTATTACAGCTCAGAGAGCATCAGACGACCAGCAGCAGCGACCAGAACTTGGTCCTTTTCCAGTTTCCACGTGCGCTGCCAAATGGGTTCCTTAAAGGGACTGTTTGGAACTTCTTACACGTATAAATCAATCCGGGTTGGTGTCCCATGCGCGCTCGCGTGTGGCTGCGCTGTTCAGACAAGACTCCAACACAAACTACACGGAAGCACCAAAACCGCAAAGTTATATCTAGTGAAGCCCGTCTTGCAAAACAGTGTTGGCCGCAGTCGGAGGACGCGGGGGAGACCGTAGTCTTGGTCTCCAGGACTACAGTCTCTGCTGTACTATGCTCCTCTGCCTGCTTGCCTTCACTCACACACCTCGCTCGTTCTCACTCACTACCTCGCTACACCTCGCGTGCATGCGCGCACACTACACACTGCAGAAGAGTTAGTTTAGCTCTGAGAAAATCTAGTGAATGTACAGTGGACGTTTGTGCAGAAATAAATGCTGCAGCTCCTCCAAACCAACAGAGGTTTCCCGTGTCTTGTGAAGTGACCGGGTTCCGCAGCGAGTAACGTTATCGTCTCCAACCAAAACTCTGAGATCCCCTGTTCCCCCCGGCCGCGGTCGGGAGGCTGAGGCAGGAAAAGCCAACACTAGGATCAGCATTGATTCATGGAGAGACCTTCGTCTGGTCAGCTAACATTACTGCCAAGCAGGTGAAATATAGAGTGATATTGTGGTTTTAGCTGACGTGTGTCGCCTCACTGTTTTGACGGATGCTCGCTCACATTCAGGTAGCGCGTGCACACGGGCGAGCGCAAGCAACAAGACACTGACTTTCGTTGACTTAACGACCACAGGTGTCGCTGTTACAACCAATTTCTGATTCTTACAAACAGTCCCTTTAACGCTATTTTATTGTATTAGTCTCCTGTTGTGTGCAATGAAGGTTTCATCTGTTAACAAACAGGTTGATAATAATAATTGTTATAATAATGAAGGTTATCTATGTATAACACTTATCAGAATGTGTGCTCATTACAAAGTGCTTTACAAGGTGGACATAACAATAATAAAGGATAGAATCCAATGCCAGAAACACGCACATTTACACATAGATTTACAAACAAATATAAATAAATCCCAACGTGGTCTGAAAACTACAAGTGGCCTACAGATCGGATCTAACAGGAAGGCTGCTGGAAACTGTCTGACTTGACTGCAGCTTTTAGTCACCACCCTCTGCTGCTGCAGCTTTTAGTCACCACCCCCTGCTGCTGCAACAGCTTTTAGTCACCACCCCCTGCTGCTGCTGCCGCCTGATCTCGTCTACTTTCCAGGCGAGGCGCAGTTCATCTCCAACGAGCCTACTCTCTCTCATTCACAACCTTTCTGTCTCTCTCTCTCTCTACTGGCTCCTACTTTATCAGCTGACCAGTGGCGGCTGGTGGAAATTTTTCTCGGTAGGGCTGTGCCACATCCAATCAATTTCAGCAAACGGTATGATTTAATGCAAAAAAGTGAAGTTATCAAAAACACATTACTACTTTTCAGTTAAATAATCAACAATTATTTTATTCCAACAGGAGCAGTAAAGAATGCTTAGAAAAACACAACAGTATAACATGTACCCAGTGGTGGAAAGTAACTAAGTACATTTACTCAAGTACTGTACTTAAGTACAATTTTGAGGTTCTTGTACTTTACTTGAGTATTTCCATGTTCTGATACTTTCTACTTGTACTCCACTACATCTCAGAGGCCACATTGATTTAATAACTTTAGTTACTTTACAGTTTCAGATTATTAATACAAAATATAATCAACGAATAAATTATGTATTATTATAGATTAAACTACCCAGCAGTATATAAAGTCATTAAAATGAGCTCCACCTTTACCAGCTGCAACATTAAAGTGATGAACACATTAATGCATCAATAAGTATAATCCAATAATATACAGTATTCTGCATAGTGAGTACTTTTATGTTTGGTACTTTAAAGCTGAAGTTTCTGAGATTGGAGCAAATATGATTTTAAAAAGTTATATTTATAAAACGGTTGCTATATCGTGACAGTAGTACATGAAACAGGTAACCTGAAAAAAATCATGTCGCTCTCTGTCCTCCAGTGTCCTCCGGTGCTCCTAACGACATCTGTAAGATTTCACATACCGGAGGAAAACAAGCAGTAAGAGCTGATCTGAGCTGTCCAGCTGCCGCGGCTGTCAATCACTCGCGAACTCTGACCAAACGGTCAAACTAGGCAGCGCTGATCAAATATGAATCAATATGATGTTACGTTGATGCCTATTTATCGCCTCAAATGTTTTCAGAATCATCTTGTAGTGCACGGTTTATCTGTAAGATGAGAAAGTTTGTGACGCCGCCGCAATTGTGAAATCTGGTGAAGGAACGCCAAGTTCCGGTCACATGACCGGAGCACAGCCAATAGCAACGCTCTCTCAATGAAATGACCTGTGATTGGTCAAAGTCTCCCGTCACGGGCTAGATGTTCTAAAGCCTGACGAGCAGTAGCTGCTTGGGGCGATACAATAATCGCCCCTCTCGTATTAATTTGAGGACGCTGATTGGCTAAATTTAATGTCATTCGTTCATAGCTTGAATCAGCTGTTGGCTAAGCTGCTACATAGACCCGCCTGCTGGGGGTGATTTCTCCATCGCCCCAGAGTTGAACTTCAGACATACAGACAGACAGAGGAGAGTCAGACAGGCAGAGGGGAGTCAGACAGACAGAGGGGAGTCAGACAGGCAGAGGGGAGTCAGACAGGCAGAGGGGAGTCAGACAGGCAGAGGGGAGTCAGACAGACAGAGGGGAGTCAGACAGGCAGAGGGGAGTCAGACAGACAGAGGGGAGTCAGACAGACAGAGGGAAGACAGGGGACGTGCAGGAAAACCATATATTTTGCACGGATGATTTTCTGTCATAATTTATACATATTACTGTGTGCATTCCATATTTTAAACACACAAATATTGACAATTTAATTTATTATTAGTAGTAGTAGTAGAAGTAATGTTTTTTTTGTGTGTGGCTGTCGGGCTGATGATTTTTTTTTTAGGTTACTTGTTTCATGTACTCCTGTCACGATATTGCGACCGTTTTATAAACATAACTTTTTTTAATCATATTTGCTCCAATCTCACCTACTTCAGCTTTAAGGAATGCTTTTAAAAGATTGCTTACTAGTAAAAATGCATTTCAAGTTCAGGGTATACCCTTAATGGCCAGCCTCTCGTGAAGCGGTTCTTGCAGGGGGTCTGGAGGAGGTAATGCCCGGTGATGCTTGCCCTTGGTGAAGGGCTCTTTTGAGCCTCTGGGGCGCTCCTCTCTTTTGCATCACTCATCTCACCTCAAGCGCCATAAATAAGAAGCGCGACACTCCCACCTAGTGATTAAAATGCATTTTTACACCACAACAATACAGCATCACATGATTTGACTTCCACAACACATGCTGCCACACTCATTCAAAATATCACAGTGTACACAGGGAAGTAAGAACCGTAGCTGAGTTTCATGCAGTAAATAAACTGCATGAAAAAAGCTGCATTCATTTAAATTGACCTACTTTAACCGGACACCTCGTGTGAGAACTCATCATGCCTGTTAAGTTTTGGAAGCATACTACTGCTGCTGCTGCTGCTGTTTGGAAATTCAGTAAGTAACCTACCTCAAAAACGTACCTTAAACTTTATTACATTCACCATAAACATACATGTATTTACATGTCAGAAGCTGTGGATCAGTTTAAGGATGACCCACTCTACCCACTGAGCTACAGCTGCCCCTACCTCTGAGTTTTGAAAGGTTTTTACTCTACTGATGACGCCCTGCCATCGAAATTCAAAACAAATGATTGGTTTCAAATTGATTGTCATTTCTTTAAATACGCAGACAAACATGACTTAAGTCTTAATGTGAGTTATTAATACTGTTATTAATAGTGCTAAAGACATGTTAACATCAGTAATGTTGGGTTAAATCAGGCTCATATGTTTTTAGTTGTTGTCAGTTCAGTAAAACAAATGCATGCTTGTTTTTCATCTAGAAGTCAAACTGTTCAATATATATATTGTTATATCTGTAATATATGGTTTAAAACAACTTCCACAGTATTTTAAAAAACGTTTGTTGGTATGTAAAGTATCTTATGTTGAAGCATTATTCACAACCTTTAGTGGACAGTCAAGGTTACCAGGTCAAGGTTACTAGGGAGGAGAAAAAGGATGCCACAGCTGTGTAAAAAGAAGGAGGATGTCATAACCTTTGTTTGTTTAGCACAATGCCTGTCGCAATAATTACTAGATCGACTTATCGTACAATATATGGACATGAACTCAATCATTTTTACATTATTCACTTATCGTATGATAAGGTCCATTCTGTTCTGCAATATCTCAGGAACGCCTTGAGGGAATTTCTTCAAATTTGGCACAAACATCCACTTGGACTCAAGGATAAAATAATTAGATTTTGGTGTTCAGAGGTCAAAGGTCAAGGTCACTGAGACCTCATGTCCGTCCCATTCTCATGACCACGATATCTCAGGAACGCCTTGAGAGTATTTCTTCACATTTAGCACAAATGTCCTCTTGGACTCGAGGATGAACTGATTAGATTTTAATGGTCAAAGGTCAACATCACTGTGACCTCAAAAACATGTTTTGGGCCATAACTCAAAAATGTATATGATAATTATGAAGATTTGTACTAAAATGTCTAATAAAATAAAATGATGAAATTTGATTTAATAATTATAATAATAATAATAATAATAATAATAATAATACATTTTATTTATATAGCGCTTTTCTGGAAACTCAAAGACACTTTACACAGATAAAATGATCATAAAACAGTTGGCCATAACTCAAGAATTCATATGCTAATTATGACAATTAGGAAGAAATGATGAAGTGATGACATTTTGGACAGACATGTATGTAAACTGCAATTTGACTGGTTGGCTGACTCATACAACCGCAAGGCAGTAATTCTGGTTTAATTATTAAAACCGTTTCACACCAGACACGGATTTTCATCCAAAAAAATTTGCATGTAAATTTATAAAAACAGATTTTGTGGGTTCTTATGAATGCTTGCACACCCCTACAAAACATTAGTGTGGGGAAAAAAAAATATTCGGATGGAACTCGATTTCAGCAGATTTCTGCCTGTGGAAATATATATATATGTTTGACCAATGAAATCCTTTGTTCCAACTGATTGATGTCATTCTGCATAATAAGTAGCCATGTGCTTCTGGTTGTTGCACAGAGAGTGTGTATTTTCGGAGCAATGGAATTTCAAAATAACAATGGGCTGTCCTCTCCTCAACAATAATCAATAATGTACGACAAACACTACTACCTCAACAACCAAATAAAGGACGATATATGGCTGGAGATCTCCCAGCAGCTGAGATAGGATGAAGATGGTAGCTGATATGCACTTGCTAACGAGGAACGGAACGGGGCTAGCCACAACAACTAATGTTAGCATTAGCGTCAAGTTTGGGGCCCGACTAGTTTATGTGTAGTTAACGTTGACCCTTTAGACAATCTCTGTCTGGATAGGTCTTTGTTGTGTGGAGTGGACACGGGCACTATTTAGGAGGAAACTCATTTGGCCTCATTTGGCCTCATTGACGAAAATGAAACACGGCAACGCGGATAATTCACAGTGGAATCAGTGTTCATAGTTGTCATGCAGAAAATTTGCATGTGGATTTTCTGTATTCCCGCACTACATTTTTGCATCACTCTGGTGAAAAACGTCTTTTATGCTATTATATTATCATCATATCAGTGGCATTAAATGGTCTTAAAATTATGCTAACATCGTTTATCGCAATTATTTCTCAGACAATATATTGTCTAACAAAATTAGTTATCGTGGCAAACCTGTTCAGCACCTGGCTGATAAGGACATAAGGTTGGTCAATATTGCCATACTATAATAATAATAATAATATTTCCTATTGTGACTGATATTGAGTGACATTATGACTTTTTTGTTTTTGTTTTTCTTATTAGGAGGGTGATGCTATGTTGGCTCAATGTACTGTAATTTCAGTCATGTTAACAAGCAATTAGGATTCATTGTCTTTACCACATGTAGTCTGAAGAAATGCTGTACTATGGAAGTTAGTATTGCAGTAGCTACAGTATATGCGATGAAGCAAGCTTGAATTGGGATGGTTGAAGCAGCATTTTATGTGTGATTTTCACTAACTGTTTTAGTTATGTTTTGATTGTGGTTAAAAAGTAACTCATCATTTAATTTTAAGTTAAATATCCTTACATGTAGTACTCTATCAGAGCTGTCATTTTGTTGAGTTAAAAAAAGGTAATATTTTGTTTTAGATTTTTTTATTAGCTCTTTCAATGTAAGAGCGCTGTGCGTTCCCGGCATGTTTTTGGAGCTGCAGTGTCATCAATAAAGCTTTTGTGAACCATCAGTTAAAAAGAGTTAGACCATCATTCAGCAGGAAATGCTACATTAATTGCATCCAACTCATTGCTGATCTTACTCATTTAGTTCCTGGCCATTGCTGGCCTTATTCATTTAGTTCCTGGTTATTGCTGGCCTTAGGTCTACTTCTAATAAACTAAGCATACTATGTTCTGTGTTATAAAAGTAATTTATTTAAAAGTAAGATGAAACAGCAACACAATAACAACAGAGACAAACAGTTCATACAGATACAGTACACAGCATATAGTAAAAAAAGCAAAACATAGGTCCCTAGTGTTTATACTTCATTATGACAATAAGTCATAAGGCACAGTTTACTTCTAAAGTGTATCAATCATAATGCAAATTAATATTTTTCCCACAGTGATTTATTTTGATAAGATGCGCCGTATATTCATTGACAAACAAAGAAGAAGATTAAAGATGTGGATTATGATTTAAAACAGAACATTTTCCCCACGGTTAAATCAATTAAGCTGTAAAGAAATTACAGACAGAACAGAACATGTAGTTCTTCCCTTTCCCACTTTTGTTAATGTGAAGCTGAATTTGGCCAACAGCTGAGGAGGTCACACCTTCTGACATTCAAATGGTGATGGCCTTAGGACTACTTCTAATAAACTAAGCATACTATGTTCTGTTTTTTGAAAGTAATTGTTTTTCACATGAGAAGAAACAGCAACACAACAACAACAGAGACACACAGTTCATACAGATACATGACACAGCATATAGTAAATTTAGCAAAACATAGGTCCCTACAATTGATTATACTTCGTTATGACAATAAGTCATAAGGCACAGTTTACTTCTAAAGTGTATCAATCATAATGCAAAATATTATTTTTCACAGTGATTTATTTTGATAAGATGCCCCGTATATTCATTGACAAACAAAGAAGAAGACTTAAGATGTGAATTATGATTTAAAACAGAACATTTTCCCCACGGTTAAATCAATAAAGCTGTAAAGAAATGACAGACAGGACAGAACTTGGAGTTCTTCCCTTTCCCACTTTTGTTAATATGTAGCTGAATTTGGCCAACAGCTGAGGAGGTCACACCTTCTGACATTCAAAGGGACACACTATTTTCTACCACATCTGGATCCAGGTATGTGTATGGGACCTCCAGATTCTTGTTTCTGATTTTGATCTGTGTACTTAACACTTGAAGCTCTTGTTGAAAAAGCTTCATCAGCTGGCAGGGAATCTCCTCACTGAAATGGTCGTTGTCGTACTGACCAAGAAAGACCTGATGACATCAAAGATACATTAGACATAGATGTTTTCCAGCAACATTTTAAATGTTTATCAGACATAAACTAATGGCAATGTAATGTACAGTTGTAGGTAGGGATGTCACAATATCCGAAATTTTGTAGTTGATACCAATACCAGTGAAATTCCTTTATTCTCGATACCAATTCGATACCACGGTAAAAAACTAAAATAAAACAATAAATCCCATGTACTTTAACATACACTCCTTTATTACCGCTTGCATTCTGGTTTTGGTTAGGGAGTTAAACGGGTCATAATTCCCTCTCTACTATCTATTTTATATTGCTGTGAAAACATCTCCCTCAAACAACTGGATCTATTCAAATTTCTCACTAAAAATTACATTTGAACACATCATGATAAAGTTATAATTTA
Organism: Sebastes fasciatus; assembly: GCF_043250625.1. Classification (NCBI taxonomy): domain Eukaryota; kingdom Metazoa; phylum Chordata; class Actinopteri; order Perciformes; family Sebastidae; genus Sebastes; species Sebastes fasciatus. The sequence continues at coordinate 26,633,647 of NC_133797.1, forward strand.
CTTTCGCCCAATAGAGTGGTGCAGGAATGATGTATTTTTGTAGGACAAAACGTTAAAATCTTTTCAGCTTGTGTTAATCGCAGATCTTATTTCAGTCACCTAACCAAAAATGCATTCAAAAGACACATTGACTTTGAGACGAGGGAACCACTAAATTGCCACGTCTTAGGACTCATTCCTGCAGCACTCCATACTCATTTTTACTGAAAAGAAGGGCTGTTCTCGACTACTGTTGACCTGCTGTTGCTAAAGGGTGTCTCTGTGCATCGGTTTCCGATGCTGAAGGGCACTTACCAAACGGTGGTATTTGACAAGTTGGGAGTGAGAACCGGTCGGGTAAGCAGCACAGTCCTGCATGGAGCTAACAGCTAACGTTACCTAGCTCTCGTTCTGACGATTTCAACACAGATTTGTTGCTCGCAATGTAGCATTATCAGGGAAAAAATAGAGGGCGTCCCATGGACGAGTCGATAGTGAGTTTACTGCGTCTCAAACACATTTTCTATCGTCCCCGGGACAACGGGACACCATTAGTCTCGAGCCCTGACAGTACCTGTGGTACTGTAGAAAAATGAGTTCTGTCACGTTTTCAGATTATTGGCATCGGTTTGGTACCAAAAGTATTGGTTCTTGTGATATCCCTAGTTGTAGGAAGTGGATTTCTTCAGTGGGTCAAAGAGGGTATTTGTGTTCTAATGACATATTTACTTACTTTAAACAACCTGAACATAAATGGGATTTATGTAATTGAAGTCATGAAGTTATGGGCACTTACCGAGTCAGAGGACTGCTTGCTAAGAAGCCAAATGACAGCCATTCCGTTAGCTGTCGTGCCCTGGTCAGGCAATGTCTGCAGCATCCTGGCCTCACTTGTTGTCCCCTTTGTGGTTGGTGGAGGAAGTCGCAGGGTGGTGGGAGTGTTGGGCATCCAGCCACCATAGTCAAACTGCAACGAATGAATGATTGACTGATGACTGATTAATACTCTTTGAAGCCACGCCATGTTGTACTGTTGTTCAGTCGGTCTGCTATTGATTGATTAAAATTTGGATTGGAAGAAATGGAACATAATTGTAGGCATTCATGGTCCCCAGAGGATGAATTTAGTGATCCCCTGACTTTTCCTCTAGCGCCACCATGAGGTTAACATTCTTGGTTTCAGAAAAATGTCTCGACAACTTTCAGCTGGTTTGCCATTAAATTTGGTTCAGACATTCATGTTGACCTCAGGGTGATAACGTTGGTGATCCTCTGACTTTTCATCCAGCGACATTATTGGATCAAATTCTTATTTGTCCAATACTTTGGTTTATGACCAAATACCTTAAACACTAATGACATTCCCATCAGCCTCCGCTGTACTTTCTGTTTTGTGCTAATTAGGAAATGCTTGCACATGCGTGCATGTTAACAGGGTATACTAAAGCCATGGGCACACTACCCGCATCAGGAGCGCGAGGCGTCTGCGTCGCGTGGTGGCTGCGTGATACAGGAGTCTGGTGTTCACACTAGACGCGTGTTGGCTGCGTGTCGGCTGCCTGTCAGCTGTGTTTCTGCTGCTGCTGTCAGCCCTTTCTTTCTGCATAAAGTTTGCCTTTTAATGACCATTTAACTTCATGATAAATATAATTTATATTTATTTTAGACAGAGAAAGGTTCAGAAACGTGTGGTAATTAGTAAATAATAGTAATAATCCACAATTAAAACTCCATACTGTATTCATTTATGATGCTTTCCAAGTCACTGCTTGTTCCACATCACTGTCCGGCACATATTCAGAATAAAAGCCTCTTGTTAACAAATGAAGGAATTCTGTGCAAAGAAAACCCGCTTTAGGGCTTTTATTTTGAAATGAAAGCAGGAAGTGTTAATTTAAACCCCAAACTTTATCAATTCTTGGAGCACTCAAAGTGACTGCGTGTTCCACAGCACTGACTGCTCATATTTCAGAATAATAGCCTTGTGTTAACAAATGAAGGGATTCTGTCCATAGAAAAAACGCCTGAGGGCTTTTATTTTGAAATGAAAGGAGGAAGTGTTGATTTACAAATAAGTTAACTTAACTTTACTTTTTTTCATCTCCGTAACATATTCTACAGATAAACCTCGAAACTGTAGTAAAGTCTTGCTGGTATGATGTTCATATACAGTCAATAGATCACCTTCACTGTCTGTGACATATTCTACAGATGTCCAGTATGTTAGCATTGTCATTGTGAGTATGTTAGCATTTGTTGCATTTAGCAGCCTCACAGACCTGCGAGCATGGCTGTAGAGACTTGTTTATGTTAACGATAACAATCTTCAAAGTCAAAGGTCACTTTTTTGGCCAGAATTCATCCACCTCTCTCCAGTCCAGAAAAAAATGCAAAACCTCATGAATCCATTCCACAAAAATAGCAACATTATAATTGAATTAAAAGGCATCACCTGTCCAGTGTTCACAGCCGAGTGCTGCGCTGAGCAAGTGAAGATCACCATGGTGACAAACTTGACCAAGTCTTTCACGGTGGTGAAGCTCTGAGGAATTCCTAAGAATCAGAAGGAATAAACTGCATTACTTAAAGACATCTAGAAATTAAAATATGACTTATGTTTGCATTATGAAAGTATAATGATACATAAAAGTGCACATGTATCATCATTAAGATTGAGCTTTTCTTTAAAACTCACCTGTTTCTGCTTGGGAAAGGAATCCATGTTCAAAAATGTCCAAAATCCACTTCTGCACTAATGTGTCGCTCTCGACCATAGCGTCAGTCCTGTAGTAGAAGCTGAGCATTCCCTTCACAAACCTTTGAGAAATGAGAACAAGTTCTGTAAAACACATTCCTAGTTGAATTATACAATTGTTTTCTTCACACTGTAGTAGTGAGACACTGTTGTGTTAGACAATTGAATGGCCATCTCTTTAGAATGATCAGTTCTGTTCTTTTGAGGAATTTGGTGCAATATACGGCACAGTGGATCATACAACTTTAATATTACAGTCGATACCTTTAGATGGACAGAAAACACTATATTTCTTGCAGTTTTTCAGAAAGACTGATTACAGAAATCATTTATGAGAAATGAGTTAGATAAGTGAACAAAAGCTTGCTAATAGAGAGGGCAGGATTGGGGCCCTCTTATTTTCCTATTTCAGGACGCTGTGTTGTGAATGGTCTCTTATTTAAACAGTAAATTGTCTTAAACAATATGTATTGTATCCCCAATATTTTGTTTACAGTATACTGGTTAATACAGCCTCAGTCAACAAAGTCATGTTAAAGCAGTCAGATACAATACAATACAATTCACTTCTGATCAGTAGTGGCAAAATCAGACTAGGCTCTCGTTGCAGAGTAGGATAGCCAGGCAGGTAAATGGGGAAGAATTAACTAGAATAAAATTGACTCTAATCATTTGTATTCTTGGGTTGCTTTCCAGTGAGGACTGCTGCTCCCTGCTGGAGCAATGTCATTAACACAGATGTGCAGTCTTTGTGCTGATCCAGCTGATCTGTCCTGTCCTCATTACCATCATTAGTTTTATGTGATTCAGTTGTTTGCTTGGTTTCTAGCACTAGTTGTGTTTAACAACTTTTTCCCCTGCAAATGGAAAAGGAAAGGAAATCCTGTGCTGAAATCTGAGACACACTGTGTAAAGCACAGCAAACTACCTATACTACCTGTAGATGATATCCCAAAGTTTGGCGTGCTTCAAAGTTAAAATATATGCCTATACCAGCATCTCTAAATTTCACAAATGAACACATTTTATCTCTTTGTTTAAGCAATACACAAAAAGAAATGTAAAAATAACAATTTGTAGTTTTACGAGGGGGGTTACATGCTGCAACTATTTCTTGATAAAGAGTGGCCATGATGAAATAAATCCTTTATGAGAAAACCAACTGTGTTACAAGAGAAAAAAAGCCAGCTGGTAGAGAGGGCAGGATTTGGGCTCTTATTTTCCAATATCAGGACACCTGTACTACCTGTGGATGATATCCCAGAGCTTGAGTCCATCATCCCTGTAGTAGAAGTTTGGCACATCCTTCAGACCTCGCTCAGCAATGTCCTCTGGTATGCAGAGGGAGCTGTAGGTCAGTGAGGCCAGTGATCCTTCCAGGTATCTCTTCATAGCATCTCCACCAGAAGCTGCATGCTAAGGAACAGTCAAATATGTAAGGAATATAGTTAGAGACAGATACTGTACATGATATTGAAAAACAAACTTGTTTGATTGTTTAGGTAATGGTCTACTGAGTGTGTTGGTGTTTTTGTACATGTTTGAAAAATCCCTCCTCCGATATTAGAAGCTCTCGAGCCAAGTAGTTGATATGCAGCGTGTAGCGAGTGTGATATACGAGGAGCTGAGGGAAAGAGGGAACTCTGTTAGTGACACTATTACATGTTAACAAAGTCAGAAATCTTGACGCTTCTATACCATTAAGAAGTGTGAAATACTTGAAAATATATACACATTAAAACATTATGATTCATCAACTTTGGAAGATACAAAAATCAGCAAGTTGAAAAAACTACAACTACAGTTAGTTCAGTATTTTCCCTTTCAGTTACCTTGTACAGTGGATGCCCCTCCGGCACGTTGCGGTGCAGTGACACTGCAAAGACTTCAGCCAGCAGATGAGTGCGCAGCAGGTGAACATTGAGTTGATGCTCGTGGAAATCTGCTCCTCTCACAAAAATCTTGGCCGTCAACCAGTCGTACTCAGAATCGGTAGGATAGAAGATGGGGTTGTCATCTGCTGGAGTCTGTTTCAGCTGCAGGAGAAGGAAGGAGGATGTGGTTCATTCAATCCATTCAATTCATTACCAGTACTGGTCAATTATGTTTTATGTTTGACTATTTACTATAGCTTTCATCTGCTTTTTAGTTTGATACTCTGAAGTGGAAATTCACATTTTCATTTAATCCCAGGTGAGAACACAGGGTCACCTTGAGAACAGAAGCTTTACTTTCCTCAGTCTTACAAACATCAATAGTTGTGTGTCATGTAAATTAGGTTGAATTGACTTATTTGCGTCAGACTCAACTGTCAGCCTGTTAAACTTGGATATGGCTATGGGAGGAACCTTTTTACATGACTCGGGAAGGAAGAAATGAACTGCCTTTCCTATCAGAGAGGATTCATAGCTGCCATAGATACTATTCATGGTAGCTGCTACTTGCAAATACACTTTCAGTAAGTTGGTTGCTTCCTGTCGCAGGGGAACCTACATCTTACGATTTGAATGATAGTTGTCTAAATCAATACTCAAACTTAAAACGTCACTATTAGCTATATTTGAGTGCTAATCTCACCTGAATAGCAATCGGCATCAGCTTTTTGTCAGGTGTTTTGTGGAGCAGGAGCAGGGGAGCCATCAAGTACTGCTCCTTCCCATGGATGGTGTTTGGTGTCAGTCCATCCAAACTCTTGTAGTCACACAGGAATATGTTGCCTTCCTGTGAGGATGAGAAATGATTTGACGCACATGCATAAAGTTTGCATATTACATACTCTATACTAAGTGAACATGTAAGTGCAACATGCAATTCTAAATTAACATGTCATGGGGAAAAACATGACTCTAAAATCAATCAAGGTCAAGGCAATCACCTTCATTTCATCTGTCAAGCTGAGGGAGACCTTGACGTCAGTCACAGGAAAGTTCTCGGGCAGAGCTGAACAACGCCGGATCAACATGGGATTGACACCATTTAGATACTGGTAGCCAAAAAAAGCGTCCTCCTTCCAATGTTTCTGGACGTACGCTGGAGAAAGAACAGAGTTGAACTTCAGTGAGTTTCAAACTTTGTGCTACTCTGGAAAATGAGAAACAAGAACAGGATTGTTAAGGGACATATCAGGGGTATAGATGAGTGTTGTGGTGTGTATGTTGTGTTGAGTAATGCAGTGAGGCAAGGCAAGTTTATTTATATAGCACATTTCAGCAACAAGGCAATTCAAAGCGCATAATTACATAAAACATTAAAAGCATCGAGAAAACTCATTATAAAAGATATAATTAGTGACCTAAACAATTAGCTAAGCATCAATCTGTGGGTTCCTCACTCTACATCAAGTGACCTAAACAGTTGCTTAAACAGCAAACTGTGGGTTCCTCACTCTACATCGGTGACCATCATGTCATTCCTTTCATCAACAGATCATCCATGCTTTTATCTCCCCTAGATTTGACTATTGCAACACACTTTATTCTAGTCAGGGTTATTATCGTAAACTAAAACTGAAACTAAAACAAAAATAAGCACTGGAAAATGTTTGTAGTAAACCGAAAATAAATGTAATCCTTTAAAGGGACTGTTTGTAACTTCTTACACGTATAAATCAATCCGGGTTGGTGTCCCATGAGCGCTCGTTCGCGTGTGGCTACGCTGTTCAGACTCAGACTCCAACACAAACTACACGGAAGCACCAAAACCGCAAAGTTATATCTAGTGACGCCCGTCTTGCAAAACAGTGTTGGCCGCGTTCGGAGGACGTGGGGGAGACCGTAACTTTGGTCTCCAGGGCCGGAGTCTCTGCTGTACTCTGCTCGCTCCACCTCACGTGCATGCGCGCACACTACACACTGCAGAAGAGTTAGTTGAAGTAGCTAGTGAATGTACAGTGGAGACCAACAGAGGTTTCCCGTGTCTTGTGAAGTGACGGGGCTCCGCAACGAGTTACGTTATTGTCTCCGACCATGTGCCGGTGTCTCCCCTGTTTCCTCCGGCCGCGGTCGGGAGGCTGAAGCAGGAAAAGTCAACACTAGGATCAGCAGTGATTCATGGAGAGACCTTCGTCTGGTCAGCTAACATTACTGCCAAGCAGCTGAAATATAGAGTGATATTGTGGTTTGAGCTGAAGTGTGTCGCCTCACTGTTTTGACGGATGCTTGCTCACATTCAGGTAGCGCGTGCACATGAGCGAGCGCGAGCAACAGGACGCTGACTTTCGTTGACTTAACGGCCACAGGTGTCGCTGTTACAACAAATTTCTGATTCTTACAAACTGTCCCTTTAAGAAAAACTAAGACTAAACTTAAACGATATTTCCTGGTTAAAAAATGAATACAAATAAAATAAAAATATATGATTTTAAGATTGTAAGATTTTTAGCTATATTATATCACTACCAAAAAAAGGAGACAGCATTCATTTCCGTCAACTCTCTTGACATTGAACCACAGAATATAAATCGGACTTGACATTCCAGTGGATGACGCTATGCTGCAATTACATCACAAATAATCCTAGTCTAGTTTTGTAAAATTAAATAACAGGAACGTGATGCCATTTAACCAAGCTATTCAGCTCAGGTCCAATCTGAACCAACTGGGGTCAAGATGAAATTGCAGATGACAAGTTTTCTACTGAGTGTGGTAGTGAAAGAGTACTCAATTTGATTCCCAAATGAAAATATTTAAACATTGTGGCCATTCTTTCACAGTTCTCCAACCATGAATGTATATGTAGCTACATACTTCGGAGACATTATTGGCCCTAACAAAAAAATACTAAAACTACTGTAAAATGAAAACTAAAGAAATAAAAACCAAAACTGGCGAGCACACTCTGAAAACGAACTTATTAAAACTAAATTGAACTTTGTTTTAAAATGTGTTACATAAATAAAAGTGTGTATTATTATTATTATTATTATTATTATTATTATTATTATTATTATTATTATCATGCATACAGTGTAAAGTATTCTATTCAATTATCATAGTACCTGACATTTCAGTCCGTTTGAACCAGAACACCCCATCGATATCGTCAATATCATTCCAGGTATCCTTGGAATGACAGAGTCCCTTCAGGTATATCTCACCCAGACTAGAAAATAAAAGCAGAGAGTAATTTTACATTTTATGATGCCTTAAATCGCTTTGATAGGCAGGTACATAGTTACATAGAAAGATATCTGACAGCATTTGAGGACCTTACCCAGTGCCTAACGTGTAGGCAAACTCGCCGTAATGGCGGTAGGAGAATTTGGCCGCATGAGGCAGATGATCAAAGCTTTCAGCCTTCATGTGGTGGGGTATTTCCTCTTCAGGCTCATTCCAGCTGGTAAAAATAGAGAAGAGCAGAGTGGTGAGGAACTTTGGACAGTCTAGATCCCTGTGTATCTGCAGTTTTAATTTAGAGAATGCAAGCATACTTGACACATATTTATGTAGTAAATATTGCAATTTTGTAAATGTAAATGTAAATCAGCTTTTATCACACATTGTATTGTACACAGCACAGCACACAGTGTGCGCCGCCCCCCCACAACATATGTTATAGTATACATTTTACAATACATTTTAATTAACCCTGGCAGGTGTAACAATGTCATATGGTGGTTAATTCAAAATGATATATCATGAATATATTCAACCAAAGAGGTTTGGATACATATTAGTTTTGAGGTGCATAAAGTTAAAGCGTGTATAAGCTCTGAGCTCTCACCGATAGTCTTCGTTCAGGGGATAGGTCAAGTTCATCATAACTGATCCACTCCTCTGAGTTGAAAATGCAAACTTACCACTAAAACCTCCACCATAACCTCCACCACTAAAACCTCCACCATAACCTCCACCACTAAAATTAAGACCGTAACCCTCCAGATGACCTTGAAGAAAAAAACAAAACAGGGTTCAAAGTTGTTGATATATACAGTGTATTAGCATGAATTTACTCCAGCATCTTTATTGTCTAACTTGCAGAACTTGTCTTTCTTTTATGTGTTCTGAAGTCAGTGAACAACATACAGGCTGTCAGACAAGCTAATTACCACAAACCTCTTTCCTCTGTGAAGGAGACCAGCGCACAGTCAATGATCCATTGTAAGATGAGAAACTTGTCGGTCTCTCCCTCAGGGGATTTCACTACCACCTTGGTTGGAAACCATTTAGAGCCTTCTGGAAACTCTGGGAGAGGCTGTTTGTATAGCTGTATCTGCTGCAGCTTTCCAATGGAGGCAGGGCAGGACACGGTAAAACAAGACACCTGGAGTAACGACAGAAATGGTTTTAAAACATTTATACAAGAGATAAAGTCTATTTGATAACCAAGAGCTGTAACTTCTCAATAATTAGCATACAATACTGAATGTGGAAGGGTGGACAAAATAAAAATTGTGCAATAGGCGCAATATGTCCACTGCATAAAATAAAACATTTTTTACATCCCATTATGGGGATTTTTTGTTGCTTTGGTGACGTTTGTGCCAATATGAGTCTGAGTTGGCGAGGGTTTACATCAGCTTCTCTAATTTGACATATTTAGATTAAGTTGAGGAAACGTGTCATACATTTAAACATAGAGAGGGATATTTCAGACTTACTGCCCCTCTGGTGAAGGGTGAATCTCCTTCGAGTTTCTTGTGTTCGCTGCTCCCGTCAAAGCCCACCAGCTTGATGAAGACATTGTCTGAAGTGCCGGCATCGTCGAGAAAGGAAGTTGATATGGTCACTTCATAATCCACCATTTTCACTCTGGAAAGTAGAAGAATCCTGGTGGGGAGAGAATAATAATAACCATTCTCAGCAGTTATTAGCATAACTGTCACTAGATGAGCCTGAGTGCAAAAAAACTTTAAAATACTGGTATCACAAAAAAATGGCATTGGAAAAAGATATAACAACTAACATTAAATTTGTCTTTTAAATTTCGTAAAGCATCTCTCTTACCTGTTAATAAGACCAAGAAGTTCCTTTGATGAACTGCTCTTTTGTTAAAAGAAATCACCGTGGATTTCTCTTTTTATACATATTGTGTGGGAGTGTCAAGCCAGTGAAAATAGGCGGCTCTGGTGGTGGTGTGCTGGACCTTTGCCAAATGACAGTAATGTGATTCAAATAGTGATGCCTTAAGGCAGTATTAGATCATTTGATAATGACAAACCAGCTTTTCCACTTTTAAATGTGAGACATCCATCCATTATCTGTAACCGCTTATCCTATTCAGGGTCGCAGGGGGCTGGAGCCGAACCCAGCTGACATTGGGCGGAGGCAGGGTACACCCTGGACAGGTCTAATGTAAACATGAGACAGTCAACGCAATATTCAATCAATATTGTGTTTGCTGTGGCGTGGGTAATGGTTGCCTTAATTTAGTTTTCTTAGTTGTGTAAGTTGTTTTGGTGATTAGCAATATGTCAATTGCCACTCTTATAATGTCCTTGTATAAAGGGAATATATGCCTTTTCACTTTATAAATGCTCTGACACAATTGTATGTTCATGCAAATGCCAATAAACATTTTTATTTTTTTTTAAATGTGTTGGTTGTGATTTTCAGCTGACAACAATAACCAGACTAAGGAATTCTCTCATGAAAAAGAAAACAAATATACCATGTAAAAGAGGAAACTTTTACATGTCTCTCAGACTGCAGGATGTGGTGGGGCAGCCTGGGTGGATATGATGAGCCTAACTGAATGTTGCACAATCTGGCAGAACATAACTGATCATCCACCCTGAATCTGCTCACTGTAATTAACTTACCTGTAACTGGCGATACTCCATATCTCAGTTATGTGAACAGAATGTTTGTTGTTTTCCCACGGTTGATCAAACAAGTTCCTGAGAAACATTTAATAATAATTGGGATAATTGTTGACTACTTGCCACAGAAATGGTAAGAATAATCCACTACGCTGCAGATGTCAACAGCAACGGTTTTGGGCTTGCCGGCTTTGGTCCTTTTGGTGGGCCGGGTCAACGACAGCTCACAGAGGTTGAGCCACAGACGACCAGCAGCAGTGACAGAACTGGGTCCTTTTTCAGTTTCTACGTGTGCTGCCAAATGGGTTCATCAAGGGTCCAGTGTTTAGGATTTAGGGGGATCTATCAGCAGGAATTGAATAGAATATTCATTACTATGTTTTCTTTAGTGTATAATCACCTGAAACTAAGAATCATTGTGTTTTCGTTAGCTTAGAATGAGTCCTTCATATCTACATAGGGAGCAGGTCCTCTTCACGGAGTCTACTATGTTGCTCTGCCATGTTTCTGCCCAGAATGGACAAGCCAAACACTGGCTCTAGAGATAGCCTTTCACGTTTTTACGTTACCTGAAGGCCACCGTAGTTCTCCGGCACGCTTGGAAAAGTGAGGGGTGAGCAGAAGGGTAGTCAGTTGGTTGCAATCTGCAACCACACTTCTGGATGCCACTAAATCCTACACACTGTATTTTTAACCCATTACAACATCACAGATCGTTAAACAAAAACAATCTACATGCACCAGCTCAAACATAACGTTCATGCTATTAAAACGGAAGTTGTGTGTTAATATACCTGCATATTGATCATGGATGTATTAAGAGAACTGGATACAGCGTTGGAGGTGGGCTCCCGTTCATTCCTATGAGAGTTGCTCAGTGGCGCATGAAGCCAAAATGGCTCAATTGGCGAGTGATAAAGTACCCGGATCATCCGGCGATCTTGCGCATGCATTGGGCCCATAGAGCGGGCGCAGTACCGTTTCCTTTAACTCCGGCTCCCAGCGCTCGGTCTGGGTCTCATTCACATGAGATTCTAGATTCAGCTATTAGTGCATTTTACAACTTTTAGGACCTACTGATTTAAATAAGGGCTATTAGAGTGTTCGTAGTGGGAAGTTGATTTACCTAAAAAAAAAATTACAGATACAGATGTCTCTTTCCTAATGTAAGTCTATGGGAAAAAGTATTTTTGGGCCCAATGGCATCACGTGATGGACACGGAAGTTGTAATACCACCGTCTGCCCACCTGAAAATTTGCTTCAAAGCCTGGCGCTCTTCCTGTGGGCTTGGTATTGATGTCCTGTCTTCTCCACACGTTTCCATGGACTTCAAAAGTCCCTCCCTCTCATTTACTAACAGTGGATGATGCCAAGCTGTCACTCCCATCGAGACTGGCCAATAGGGACGTGTCTTACATCTTTCTGCGTAGGTCCCGCCCACGAGATTTAGCTTTTGGATTTGCAAACAAAAGTGTTTGGTTCACATTACAGTGGCAGTGGGCAGTATATTTTTGGCACCATTGGGCAAAAATTCCATAATAACCTTTCAGCATATTGTAATTCAAGTGCTCTGATAGATAACTAGACATCTACACCTCCTCATGGCTCTGTTTTCAGGCTTTAAAAAATCTAGCCCATGACGAAAGACTTTGAACAATCACAGGTCATTTCAGTGAGAGAGCGTTCCTATTGGCTGTGCTCCATTCATCTGACCGGTACTTAGCATTCGCAGAGATTTCAACACGGCTGCTGCGTCACAAACTTTCTCATTTTGCAGCTGAACCGTGCACTACAAGATGATTCTGAAAACATTTGAGGCGAGAGATGGGCATTAACGTTACATTATATTGATTCATATTTGATCAGCGCTGCCTAGTTTGACCGTTTGGTCAGAGTGATTGACAGCCGGCTCTCATAGTCAGCAGATGGACAGCAGACCTCAGATCAGCTCTGACTGCTTGTTTTCCTCCGGTATGTGAAATCTTGCAGATGCCGTTAGGAGCACCGGAGGACACAGAGGCACATGACATTTTTCAGGTCAACTGTTTCACGTACTACTGTCAGAATATAGTGACCGTTTTATAAAAATAACTTTTTTTAATCATATTTGCTCCAATCTCGCTTACTTCAGTATTTATACATTATTAATCACACATTTATTATTTATAATATAAAACATTTTTTGATTGCAGTGTGGAAAGCTTTGCTCTCAAACATATTCTGATTGGTTGCATAGTAAAGAAACAAGAGTCACTCCATATACTCTAGCTCACTTACTAAGCCTGCTAAAGCCTCTGAAAGACAGCAAAGTCGGCCGAGAGCGCCGGCGCCCTCAGCGAGTGGGAGAGATATTCCAATGTAAGGGATGGGGGACATAATCCACAGTCCTAATAATGAGTAATGGGCAAAGCAAACTAGATCCAAATTAAACTTCATATTTTCTGGATTTCTTACAATTAGTTTTGTGTGTTGTTGTATGTGTGTGTCTGTGGCCTGTGATGCGAGTGACATTTCAACAAAGTGCACTCCTGTCTGAAAGTTTTCTCATGAAAAGGTGGCGTGCAGATAGATGTGGCCATGGATCAATGCCACCACCCACTCGTGGAAGATTTATTACTGAAATATGTCATAGACTTTAATTATAATGAAGCTTTTATAACTGGAAAAAAAACGGGGCGGACACAGTAACATTTACTGCAAGCAAGAACTTTACAACACTCTGAAATAAATCCTGTCTCTGTGAAGCTTATAATGATCAGTTTCTGTTGATGTGTCAGAGAGGCATTCATTAAACTCTATGGACATTTGTAAAATGTGTGTTATATTGATAAATGTTTGAAACAACATGTCATATTGTAAGCAACATTTTATATAATATGATTCAAAATGCTACAATTTTTTGCAGAGATTTTTTTATTAGATTGCATCACATATCATCGTATATTATAGAGGTGTTCATGTGATTGTGTCTTAATTAGTGAAGTTTTAACAGGCCGGTTTTACCATTCACAACAAATCCTGTATGCATTATTGAGAATTCTCTATTTGCTCACAGTTTTACGTGTTCATGTGGCGCACAAGTTCTGAAAAATTGGAAGCAGGAAGCATTCCTGTTTATGGACATCCATTCACTCAATCATCCAGCTTTTGGCTGAATGAGAAAGACTACAGCATTCACTTGGGCACACTTCAGATAAGGTCTGACAAGATTGTTTGTGAGCTTTCTGAACACGATGCATTCAGGTGTGAAAGGAAAACCGTGGAAGGAGGTTTGCGCTCTCCGAGTGCCATTCTAGTTATTTTGATGTTTTGTAGTGATAAATAATCCAGTGTCTCTTAAACTTTCTGTAATGTTGATATTCAGTTTAATCATTGCACGTTAAGTGCAAAAACACTTTATAATAACCCTCATTAATAAATGGTAAATTGATAGTTAATTAAACTTTAGTTAATAGTTATTTTACTGTTATCAAACAATAAAATGATACTGATATTTACTAATTATTAGTAATACTATAATTTGTGTTATTTTAACAGTTTATTGTTTTACACATTATAACATTTTATATACTCTATTAAGTATTTGTTACAGCTTACCAAATGATTTGTAAACATAAACATTAGATATTTATAACTCTTTGTTAATGGTTACTAATTGATTTGTAAAGTGTCTATTAACATTATTTGGATGGATATTATAAAGTTGCAACTAATGATTATAATACCCTGTTGAATGTTAAATCAAGTGAATATCTTACAAAGTCGCAGCCTTTTTAGTAAAAAATTCTGTGTCCCTGGTACTGTCCATCCACATCTCACATTGTCAGATGTGACATCCCATAAACCTTAAATTGATGTTGCCACAGTCTTCAGTTTTACTCTTGTAGCACTTCACACTCTATATAAACTTTACCAGGCTTTCACTGAGAAAATCAGTTGCGTGAAAAAAAATTCACCAACAGTTCATGGGGCGCTGCCTTAGCTCACCTGATAGAGCGGCACTCCCTGTACAAAGGTTGAGTCTTTACTGCAGCAGCCCAGGGTCGAACCCAGCCTGTGGCCTTTTGCTGCATGTCAATCCCTCTCTCCCCATTTCATAACTGTCTCTCTTTCACCATCAGTAAAGGCATTAAAAAGCCTAAAAAATAGTCATAAAAAAAAAAAAAGGTTCAATTGACTTATCTGTAACTTGTATTACTGCACATCTCAGGAATGTGAGCATCAGTACATTTGTTACTTTTGCTTTGTAAAAGACACAATCAAGCTTGTTCACACAAGTTCCTGAGAAACACTGAGCTATAATGTCTGAATGTTTTGTAAGGAAGAGAGGGGGTGCAGATAGCCATGGCTCAATGCCTCCACCCACACGTGGAAGATTTACAACTGAAATATGTCATAGACTTTAATTATGATTAACGTTTTATAACTGGAAAGCCGACAGAGCACAGTCAAGCAGAGAAATGCCTCTTTGAAAAGTAAACATACTCAGCCTAATTCTAGTCTGGAAGTAAGTTACCCCATGAAAGACATAATGCACTGTTGTGTTTATTGATCCATTGTAACACATTAGTTAGCCATGCTGTTTTCATTTCTAATCTGGTCTATGAAAGACCTTGGGTCTAATTATTGTTTTTTATGTTTTGTAGTGATAAATAATCCAGTGTCTCTTAAACTTTCTGTAATGTTGATATTCAGTTTAATGATTGAATGTTAAATGCAAAAACACTTTATAATAACCATCATTAATAAATGGTGAATTGACAGTTAATTAAACTTTAGTTAATAATTATTTTTACTGTTATCAAACAATAAAATGATACTGATATTCACTAATTATTAGTAATACTATAATATGTGTTATTTCAACAGTTTATTGTTTTACACATTATAACATTTTGTATACTCTGTTAAGTATTTGTTACAGCTTACTAAATTATTTGTTAATATAAACATTAGATATTTATAACACTTTAATGGTTAATAATTGATTTGTAAAGCGTCTATAAACATTATTTGGATGGCTATTATAAAGTTGCAACTAATGATTACAATACTGGGTAATACATACTTTGTAAAGCATATAAACATAATTTACATACATAGTTAATACTTTGTTAATGGTTAATGATTGGTGTCTGGCCCATTTATCTATGCAATGCTTAGAGACGTTTTACAAACTGTTTCTTAAAAGTTTACAAATAATTTGGTAACCATTAACAAATACTTAATATAGTATATAAAATGCTATAATGTGTGCTACAATAATCGGTCAATAAATAGTTTAGGAATATAATCAGAATGTAATTGTTATCGTCTCCTATCAGCTATAAACAAATCATCTCATATTACACAAACTAATGATAAAATAACGTAAATTATAACATTACTAATAATTAGTAAACATTATTATCTCCTTCAAAGGCCCTGAAGTATTGTTTTCACCGGCATTGGTTTGTTGGTTTGTTTGTTTGTCTGTCTGCGATAGATTTGAATGACATTTTTTGGAGGGGTGGGGTGTCGCACAAATTAACAATAGTTATTTTACCTTTAACAAACAACAAAATGATAATTAACTAGAATGGCACTCGGAGAGCGCAGGCCTCCGCCAAAGTGCTTGACTTTAAAAACAGATCACAGCTCACAGCTGGCGGTACCGTGAGGTCGATTTTGGTGGCGATCCGGATCATGATCCGGATTCAGGAATTTTTTTAAGAATTCCGATCAGCCTGAGTCTTAAGACCACAGGGTATAACACATGCGCAGTGTAACTGATGACGCGTTGATGACGCATGACCCCGCCTTCATCCTCCTTCTGAGAGCAGAGAGATACGTGTGTGGATGTGTGGTGAGACGCCGAAGTGCGAGAGCTGCTGGCCATCAACGGTGAGAAAGAAAAAAGAGGTAGATGACGGGATGAGAGACAACGTAGTGTAACGTTATACAGACATAACAAGGCTGCTGAATGAGAGAGGCATCCGACGATATGTTATACGGAAACACACCGTGTCAGTAACAAGCCGACCACCTCACGGTACCGCCAGCTGTGAGCTGTGACCTGTTTTTGAAGTCACGCACCTTGGCGGAGGTCTGCGCTCTCCGAGTGCCATTCTAGTTAATTATCATTTTGTTGTTTGTTAAAAGTAAAATAACTATTAACTAAAGTTTAATTTATGAATGATGGTTATTATAAAGTGTTACCTGCAAATCTATTCATGAAGTTATAACTTTTATATATTTTGTGTCCTACACATTTCCATCTGCATATTTCCCCTTAAAACATGTGATTGTGTAGCCATTAGACAATCTTACCAGAACATTTCTTCCTCTTTTCCTTGAAATTTTAAACCATCTTCCAAAGTCGCAGCCTTTTTAGTACAAAATCCTGTGTCCCTGGTACTGTCCATCCACATCTCACATTGTCAGATGTGACATCCCATAACATTTGCTGTGGCCACAGTCTTCACTTTTACTCTTGTAGCACTTCACACTCTATATAAACTTTACCAGGCTTTACCAGGTCTGGAGGACTACAGAGAGAGGAGATGAAAGTGGCATCATCAATGTGTGCAAAAACATAAAATGTCACAGAAAGATGCATGGTGTATGGTGTAAATATAGTACATACAGCATTTTTACTTTGTAAAATATATTTTAGTTATATGTTCCATGGAGCTGTAATTTATGCAAAATCATACAGACAACATACAAATTTACAGTCTCTATCACTCAAAACTCATGAACCTTTTTTGAAAAGATTGAATGAAACCTTTTTCCTGTCTTTCTACAGTACCCATTTATTTATTTATTTATTTATATATCAGACTACATTGTGCTATCTAATAGGATAATATACAAAACTTACTTACAAAAGGATTACAGAAACTTCTGAAGACTGAAATGTATATTTCCCTCACTCCACCATCCCTGCAGAGATTTGCTTCATATAGTAGACCTACTAAAGTTTTTCAGCTGGGCCTGTGGCAGCTGTTGGATAATGTAAGAGCCTGTCCAAATGTAATAAAATGAGTTTATACCTATTTCATGAAGTTTGTTAATTGCTTGGGACTAGGACTGGGTTTGTTACTTTATAACAGATAGAACAGGCGACAGATGGATCTTTTTGCAGGTTTATTTGGAAAAAGTTAAAAAAGGTAATGTTACGATAGAAAATGTGCAAACATGCTTTAAAGACAGATGCGCTCACAGCTGGCGGTATCGTGAGGTGGTCGGCGGTGTGTTTCTGTTTCGTTGTACTGCCGGCAGATGCCTCTCTCATTCAGCAGCCTTGTTATGTTCGTATACACTAGTTGTCCCTCATCGTCCCCGTCGCTAAATTAATTTATTCCTCACCGCTGACGACCAGGAGCCCCGCACCTCAAAGTCTCGCCACATATCCATGTTGTTCAAATTGCCCGTCGTTCACCTCCAATGTATCTGTAAACAATCCTGCTGCCATCGCACCGTTTGTTTACGGTGACCTGTGACAGTTACGTCACGGACTGTGCGCCTCCATTTGTCCTGCCCCGGTGGTTAGCTACCCTGGTCCGTGCCGTTCACATTGAAATCAACCCTGGTCTGACCCACCTCTCGACCTGGGTCGCGAAGCCGAGTCGGTCAACGCGGGTTAACCCTTTAAAACACACAATCAGCCCCTGCAAAAGCCAATAAACCTTTTTTTTTTTTTTTAAATGTGTTGGTTGTGACTTTCAGCTGACAACAATAACCAGACTAAGGAATTCTCTCATGAAAAACGAAACAAATATACCATGTAAAAGAGGAAACTTTTACATGTCTCTCAGACTGCAGGATGTGGTGGGGCAGCCTGGGTGGATATGATTAGCCGAACTGACTGTTGCACAATCTGGCAGCACATAATTGATCATCCTACCTGAATCTGTTCAATGTTATTAACTTACCTGTAACTGGTGATACTGAATATCTCAGTTATGTGAACAGAACATTTGTTGTTTTCACACAGTTGATCAAACAAGTTCCTGAGAAACATTGAACAATAATAGGGATAATTGTTGACTACTTAGCACAGAAATGGTAAGGATACTCCACTACGCTGCAGATGTCAACAGCAACGGTTTTGGGCTTGCCGGCTTTGGTCCTTTTGGTGGGCCGGGTCACCGACGGCTCACAGAGGTCGATTAAGTCCTCGTCCGAGATCCTTGGGGATACTTCTGCTTTCTGGTCATGCAGTGCCAGAGGCTCCCGAGACTACAAGAAAGGAAGTCACAGGAGATCAGATGAAGAGGGAGAAAAGTATAGTGCAGGCTTTCAGAGAATTTCTGAATAGAATTTGAAGAATAGAATTTGGATAAGTAATTATCGTAAATTAACACAAGAGAGACCAAAACAATTGTGTCAGGTTCTATTTCTTTAAAATCAGAATACCAGTGATTAGGCCTGAATGCCTTCTATGTTAAACTAACAGTGTCCTTTTAAACAGTTTGTCCCATAAGTCAAGAATAGAAGTACATTATGTATTAACATAAAAACAGTATTACAGCTCAGAGAGCATCAGACGACCAGCAGCAGCGACCAGAACATGGTCCTTTTCCAGTTTCCACGTGCGCTGCCAAATGCGTTCAATAAAGGGACTGTTTGTAACTTCTTACACGTATAAATCATCAGTCGGTGTCCCATGCGCGCTCACGTGTGGCTACGCTGTTCAGACAAGACTCCAACACAAACTACACGGAAGCACCAAAACCGCAAAGTTATATCTAGTGAAGCCCGTCTTGCAAAACAGTGTTGGCCGCAGTCGGAGGACGCGGGGGAGACCGTAGTCTTGGTCTCCAGGGCCGGAGTCTCTGCTGTACTATGCTCCTCTGCCTGCTTGCCTTCACTCACACACCGCGCTCGTTCTCACTCACTACCTCGCTACACCTCGCGTGCATGCGCGCACACTACACACGGCAGAAGAGTTAGTTTAGCTCTGAGAATATGTAGTGAATGTACAGTGGACGTTTGTGCAGAAATAAATGCTGCAGCTCCTCCAGACCAACAGAGGTTTCCCGTGTCTTGTGAGGCAGGAAAAGCCAACACTAGGATCATTGATTCATGGAGAGACCTTCGTCTGGTCAGCTATAACATTACTGCCAAGCAGGTGAAATATAGAGTGATATTGTGGTTTTAGCTGATGTGTGTCGCCTCACTGTTTTGACGGATGCTCGCTCACATTCAGGTAGCGCGTGCACACGGGCGAGCGCAAGCAACAGGACGCTGACTTTCGTTGACTTAACGACCACAGGTGTCGCTGTTACAACCAATTTCTGATTCTTACAAACAGTCCTTTTAACGCTATTTTATTGTATTAGTCTCATGTTGTGTGCAATGAAGGTTTCATCTGTTAACAAACAGGTTGATAATAATAATTGTTATAATAATGAAGGTTATCTATATATAACACTTATCAGAACGTGTGCTCATTACAAAGTGCTTTACAAGGTGGACATAAAAATAATAAAGGATAGAATCCAATGCCAGAAACACGCACATTTACACATAGATTTACAAACAAATATATATAAATCCCAACGTGGTCTGTGGCCTACAGATCGGATCTAACAGGAAGGCTGCTGGAAACTGTCTGACTTGACTGCAGCTTTTAGTCACCACCCTCTGCTGCAGCAGCTTTTAGTCACCACCCTCTGCTGCAGCAGCAGCTTTTAGTCACCACCCCCTGCTGCTGCAGCTTTTAGTCACCACCCCCTGCTGCTGCTGCCGCCTGATCTCGTCTACTTTCCAGGCGAGGCGCAGTTCATCTCCAACAAGCCTACTCTCTCTCATTCACAACCTTTCTGTCTCTCTCCCTCTCTACTGGCTCCT
This sequence comes from Sebastes fasciatus, assembly GCF_043250625.1. NCBI lineage: Eukaryota > Metazoa > Chordata > Actinopteri > Perciformes > Sebastidae > Sebastes > Sebastes fasciatus. Next base: position 26,653,978 of record NC_133797.1, read on the forward strand.
ACTCTATCAGCTAACCAGTGGCGGCTGGTGGAAATTTTTCTCGGTAGGGCTGTGCCACATCCAATCAATTTCAGCAAACATCCCGGTATGATTTAATGCAAAAAGTGAAGTTATCAAAAACACATTACTACTTTTCAGTTAAATAATCAACAATTATTTTATTCCAACAGGAGCAGTAAAGAATGCTTAGAAAAACACAACAGTATAACATGTACTCAGTGGTGGAAAGTAACTAAGTACATTTACTCAAGTACTGTACTTAAGTACAATTTTGAGGTACTTGTACTTTACTTGAGTATTTCCATGTTCTGATACTTTCTACTTGTACTCCACTACATCTCAGAGGGAAATATTGTACTTTTTACTCCACCACATTGATTTAATAACTTTAGTTACTTTACAGATTCAGATTATTAATACAAAATATAATCAACGAATAAATGATGATGTATTAATATAGATTAAACTACCCAGCAGTATATAAAGTCATTAAAATGAGCTCCACCTTTACCAGCTGCAACATTAAAGTGATGAACACATTAATGCATCAATAAGTATAATCCAACAATATACAGTATTCTGCATAATGAGTACATTTATGTTTGGTACTTTAAATCTGAAGTAGCTGAGATTGGAGCAAATATGATTTAAAAAAGTTATTTTTATAAAACGGTTGCTATATCGTGACAGTAGTACATGAAACAGGTAACCTGAAAAAAATCATGTCCCTCTGTGTGTCACGGCTCTGGCCTTGACTCCAGTAGTTTTCCAGTGTTCTGCTTCCCCTGGGTCTCCCCCTCCCCTGCCTGTCTGTGTGGGTGTGGCAGGGGCGCGGCTTCCTAATCAGGCACCTGGTCTCACTCTCCACTCTGCACTCTGCACCTGTCAACAATCACCTAATCAACCCACAGTACAAGAACACCAGCTTTCCTGCCAGTCCTCGCCAGATTGTTCTGCCTACCAGTTGGTATTCACTCGGCCGCTCTGTATTATAAATTACCAGAGTTATTCTTGTGGTTCCTAGTGCTTCTGATATTTAACATTGTGTTCTCCTATCTTCTGGATTCCAGTGCCAACCTCCCATCGAGCCATCCTCACGCCGCCGCAGCTCATTCCTCCAGCCACTCCACCCTGCTCAACAGCCTGCCTGTCCCCTGCCTTCTACAGCGCCCTCACCACCTTTATTACAATAAATCCACCTGACTTTCAACCACCATCCAGCTGTGTCTGTGTCTGCTTCTGGGTCCTAAACCAAAGCCCTCACACTGTGTCCTCCAGTGTGCTCCTAACGACATCTGTAAGATTTCACATACCGGAGGAAAACAAGCAGTAAGAGCTGATCTGAGCTGTCCAGCTGCCGCGGCTGTCAATCACTCGCGAACTCCGACCAAACGGTCAAAGTAGGCAGCGCTGATCAAATATGAATCAATATGATGTTACGTTGATGCCTATTTATCGCCTCAAATGTTTTCAGAATCATCTTGTAGTGCACTGTTTAGCTGTAAGATGAGAACGTTTTTGACGCCACCGCAATTGTGAAATCTGGTGAAGGAATGCCAAGTTCCGGTCACATGACCGGAGCACAGCCAATAGGAACGCTCTCTCAATGAAATGACCTGTGATTGGTCAAAGTCTCCCGTCACGGGCTAGATGTTCTAAAGCCTGACGAGCAGTAGCTGCTTGGGGCGATACAATAATCGCCCCTCTCGTATTAATTTGAGGGCGCTGATTGGCTAAATTTAATGTCATTCGTTAATAGCTTGAATCAGCTGTTGGCTAAGCTGCTACATAGACCCGCCTGCTGGGGGCGATTTCCCCATCACCCCAGAGTTGAACTTCAGACATACAGACAGACAGAGGGGAGTCAGACAGACAGAGGGGAGTCAGACAGGCAGAGGGGAGTCAGACAGGCAGAGGGGAGTCAGACAGGCAGAGGAGAATCAGGGGACGTGCAAGAAAACCATATATTTTGCACGGATGATTTTCTGTCATATTTTACACATATTACTGTGTGCATTCCATATTTTAAGCACACAAATATTGACAATATAATTTATTATTATTATTAGTAGTAGAAGTAGTGTTTTTTTTTGTGTGTGGCTGTCGGGCTGATGATTTTTTTTTTAGGTTACTTGTTTCATGTACTCCTGTCATGATATAGCGACCGTTTTATAAACACAACTTTGTTTAATCATATTTGCTCCAATCTCACCTACACCTTCAGCTTTAAGGAATGCTTTTAAAAGATTGCTTACTAGTAAAAATGCATTTCAAGTTCAGGGTATACCCTTAATGGCCAGCCTCTCGTGAAGCGGTTCTTGCAGGGGGTCTGGAGGAGGTAATGCCCGGTGATGCCTCTTTTGAGCCTCTGGGGCGCTCCTCTCTTTTGCATCACTCATCTCACCTCAAGCGCCATAAATAAGAAGCGCGACACTCCCACCTAGTGATTAAAATGCGTTTTTACACCACAACAATACAGCATTACATGATTTGACTTCCACAACACATGCTGCCACACTCATTCAAAATATCCCAGTGTACACAGGGAAGTAAGAACCGTAGCTGAGTTTCATACAGTAAATAAACTGCATGAAAAAAGCTGCATTAATTTAAATTGACCTACTTTAACCGGATACCTCGCGTGAGAACTCATCATGCCTGTTAAGTTTTGGAAGCATACTACTGCTGCTGCTGCTGCTATTGTTTGGAAATTCAGTAAGTAACCTACCTCAAAAACTTAACTTAAACTTGATTGCATTCACCATATACATACATGTATTTACATGTCAGAAGCTGTGGATCAGTTTAAGGATGACCCACTCTACCCACTGAGCTACAGCTGCCCCTACCTCTGAGTTTTGAAAGGTTTTTACTCTACTGATGACGCCCTGCCATCGAAATTCAAAACAAATGATTGGTTTCAAATTGATTGTCATTTCTTTAAATACACAGACAAACATGACTTAAGTCTTAATGTGAGTTATTAATACTGTTATTAATAGTGCTAAAGGCATGTTAACATCAGTAATGTTGGGTTAAATCAGGCTCATGTTTTTTAGTTATTGTCAGTTCAGTAAAACAAATGCATGCTTGTTTTTCATCTAGAAGTCAAACTGTTCAATATATATAACGTTATATCTGTAATATATGGTTTAAAATACCTTCCACAGTATTTTAAAAAATGTTTGTTGGTATGTAAAGTATCTTATGTTGAAGCATTATTCACAACCTTTAGTGGACAGTCAAGGTTACCAGGTCAAGGTTACTAGAGAGGAGAAAAAGGATGCCACAGCTGTGTAAAAAGAAAGAGGATGTCATAACCTTTGTTTGTTTAGCACTAGGCCTGTCACAATAATAACTAGATCGATTTGACTTTGACTTTATCGTACAATATATGGACATGAACTCAATAATTTTGACATTATTGATTTACAGCACATGACATCAAAAATGTTTATGTTATCGACTTACCGTATGCTATATGGACATGACCTCAATAATTTTCATGTTATTGACTTATCGTACAATATATAGACATGACCTCAATCATTTTTACGTTATTGACTTATGGCCGGATGCATTATGTTTTTGGGTTGTCCGTCCGTCCGGTCCATTCTCTTGAACGCGATATCTCAGGAACGCCTTGAGGGAATTTCTTCAAATTTGGCACAAACATCCACTTGGACTCAAGGATAACATAATTAGATTTTGGTGTTCAGAGGTCAAAGGTCAAGGCCACTGTGACCTCACGTCCGTCCCATTCTCGTGACCACGATATCTCAGGAACGCCTTGAGGGTATTTCTTCACATTTAGCACAAATGTCCACTTGGACTCAAGGATGAACTGATTAGATTTTGGTGGTCAAAGGTCAACGTTATTGTGATCTCAAAAACATGTTTTGGGCCATAACTCAAAAATTCATATGATAATTATGAAGATTTGTACTAAAATGTCTAATAGAATAAAATTATGACATTTTAGTTAATAATAATAATAATACTAATAATACATTTTATTTATATAGCGCTTTTCTGGAAACTCAAAGACACTTTACACAGATAAAATGATCATAAAACAGTTGGCCATAACTCAAGAATTCATATGCTAATTATGACAATTAGGAAGAAATGATGAAGTGATGACATTTTGGACATACATGGATGTAAACTGCAACTTGACTGGTTGGCTGACTCAAACAAACGCAAGGCAGTAGTTCTGGTTTAATTATTAAAGCCGTTTCACAACAGACACGGATTTTCATCCGAAAAAATGTGCATGTAAATTTATAAAAACTGATTTTGTGGGTTCTTATGAATGCTTGCACACCCCTACAGAACATTTGAGTGAGGAAAAAAATATTCGGATGGAACTCGATTTCAACAGATTTCCGCCTGTGGAAATATATATATATGTTTGACCAATGAAATCCTTTGTTCCAACTGATTGATGTCATTCTGCATAATAAGTAGCCATGTGCTTCTGGTTGCACAGAGAGTGTGTATTTTCGGAGCAATGGAATTTCAAAATAACAATGGGCTGTCCTCTTCTCAACAATAATCAATAATGTACGACAAACACTACTACCTCAACAACCAAATAAAGGACGATATATGGCTGGAGATCTCCCAGCAGCTGAGATAGGATGAAGATGGTAGCTGATATGCACTTGCTAACGAGGAACGGAACGGGGCTAGCCACAACAACTAATGTTAGCATTAGCGTCAAGTTTGGGGCCCGACTAGTTTATGTGTAGTTAACGTTGACCCTTTAGACAATCTCTGTCTGGATAGGTCTTTGTTGTGTGGAGTGGACACGGGCACTATTTAGGAGGAAACTCATTTGGCCTCATGGGCCTCATTGACGAAAATGAAACACGGCAACGTGGTTAATTCACAGTGGAATCAGTGTTCATAGTTGTCATGCAGAAAATTTGCATGTGGATTTTTCTGTATTCCCGCACCACATTCTTGCATCACTCTGGTGAAAAACGTCTTTTATGCTATTATATTATCATCCTCTCCGGGAACCATCACCTTAACGTGGTGGAGAGGTTTGTGTGTCCCTATGACCCTGAGGGCTGTGTTGTCTGGAGCCTCGTGCTCCTGGTAGGGTCTCCCATGGCAAATTGGTCTTAGGTGAGGGGCCGGACTAAGAATGGTTCACAAAAAATCACAAAAAACCCAATGACGACACGAGGCAGAGGAGGAGTTACCCGGCCCGGAGGAAGCCCGGGGCCCACGTCTGGAGCCAGGCCCAGACGGAGGGCCCGCCAACGAGCGTCTGGTGGCCGGGCTTGCCATGGAGCCCGGCCGGGGATACCCCGAAAAAGGAACGTGGCACCCCCCTCCTCTCCATCCTGTGGGCTCACCACCTGCGGGAAGAACCGCTTGGGTCGGGTGCGCTGCCACACGGGTGGCAGTGAAGGCCAGGGACCTCGACGGACTGGACCCGGGCGGCAGAGGCTGGCTCTGGGGACGTGGAACGTCACCTCTCTGTGGGGGAAGGAGCCGGAGCTTGTGCGGGAGGTGGAGCGCTATCAGTTGGATCTGGTAGGGCTTACCTCTACGCACAGCCTCGGTTCTGGAACCGTACTCTTGGATAGGGGTTGGACTCTATTCTTCTCTGGAGTTGCCCATGGTGTGAGGCGCCGGGCGGGTGTGGGGATACTCACAAATCCCCGGCTGAGTGCCGCTACGTTGGAGTTTACCCCGGTGGACGAGAGGGTCGCCTCCCTACGCCTTCGGGTTATGGGGGGGAAAACTCTGACTGTTGTTTGTGCGTATGCACCAAACAGCAGTTCGGAGTATTCGGCCTTCTTGGAGACCCTGAATGGAGTCCTGTATGGGGCTCCAGTAGGGGACTCCATAGTTCTCCTGGGAGACTTCAACGCGCACGTGGGCAACGATGGAGACACCTGGAGTGGCGTGATTGGGAGGAACGGCCTCCCTGATCTAAACCCGAGTGGTCGTTTGTTGTTGGACTTCTGTGCTAGTCATGGATTGTCCATAACGAACACCATGTTCGAACATAAGGATGCTCATAAGTGTACGTGGTACCAGAGCACCCTAGGCCGAAGGTCGATGATCGATTTTGTAATCGTATCATCTGATCTGAGGCCGCATGTTTTGGACACTCGGGTGAAGAGAGGGGCGGAGCTGTCAACTGATCACCATCTGGTGGTGAGTTGGGTCAGAGGGTGGGGGAAGACTCTGGACAGACCTGGTAAGCCCAAACGCGTAGTGAGGGTGAACTGGGAACGTCTGGAGGAGGCCCCTGTCCGAGAGATCTTCAACTCACACCTCCGGCGGAGCTTTTCTGGCATCCCTGTGGAGGTTGGGGGCATTGAACCCGAGTGGACGATGTTCAAAGCTTCCATTGCTGAAGCTGCGGCGGTGAGCTGTGGTTTTAAGGTCTTAGGTGCCTCAAGGGGCGGCAACCCTCGAACACCGTGGTGGACACCGGTGGTCAGGGAAGCCGTCCGACTGAAGAAGGAGGCCTTCCGGGATATGTTATCTCGGAGGTCTCCGGAGGCAGTTGCAGGGTACCGACGGGCCCGAAGAGCAGCAGCCACTGCCGTGACGGAGGCAAAGCAGCGGGTGGGGGAGGAGTTCGGAGCAGCCATGGAGAAGGACTTTCGGTCGGCACCAAAGTGCTTCTGGAAAACCATCCGGCACCTTAGGAGGGGGAAACGGGGAACCATCCAAGCTGTGTACAGTAAGGATGGGACACTGTTGACCTCAACTGAGGAGGTAATCGGGCGGTGGAAGGAGCACTTTGAGGAACTTCTGAATCCGACCAATACGCCCTCTATGGTAGAGGCAGAGCTGGAAGCTGATGGGGGACCATCATCAATTACCTTGGTGGAAGTCACTGAGGTAGTCAAACAACTCCACAGTGGCAAAGCCCCGGGGGTTGATGAGATCCGCCCAGAAATGCTGAAGGCTCTGGGTGGGGAGGGGCTGTCTTGGATGACACGTCTCTTCAACACCGCGTGGAAGTCGGTGACAGTGCCTAAGGAGTGGCAGACCGGGGTGGTGGTTCCCCTTTTCAAAAAGGGGGACCAGAGAGTGTGTGCCAATTACAGGGGTATCACACTGCTCAGCCTCCCTGGTAAAGTCTACTCCAAGGTGCTGGAAAGGAGGGTTCGGCCGATAGTCGAACCTCAGATCGAAGAGGAACAATGCGGATTCCGTCCTGGCCGTGGAACAACGGACCAGCTTTTCACTCTCGCAAGGATCCTGGAGGGGGCCTGGGAGTATGCCCATCCAGTCTACATGTGTTTTGTGGACTTGGAGAAGGCATATGACCGGGTCCCCCGGGAGATACTGTGGGGGGTGCTGCGGGAGTATGGGGTGAGGGGGGCACTTCTCAGGGCCATCCAATCCCTGTACGCCCAAAGCGAGAGCTGTGTTCGGATCCTCGGCAATAAGTCGGACTCGTTTCCGGTGGGGGTTGGCCTCCGCCAGGGCTGCGCTTTGTCACCAATCCTGTTCGTGATATTCATGGACAGGATATCGAGGCGTAGTCGGGTGGAGGAGGGTTTGCAGATCGGTGTGCTGAGGATCTCATCGCTGCTTTTTGCAGATGATGTGGTCCTGTTGGCATCATCGGTCTGCGACCTCCAGCACTCACTGGATCGGTTCGCAGCCGAGTGTGACGCAGTCGGGATGAGAATCAGCACCTCTAAATCTGAGGCCATGGTTCTCAGCAGGAAACCGGTGGTTTGCCTACTCCGGGTAGGGAATGAGTCCTTACCCCAAGTGAAGGAGTTTAAGTATCTCGGGGTCTTGTTCGCGAGTGAGGGGACGATGGAACGTGAGATTGGTCGGAGAATCGGAGCAGCAGGGGCGGTATTGCATTCGCTTTACCGCACCGTTGTGACGAAAAGAGAGCTGAGCCGGAAGGCAAAGCTCTCGATCTACCGTTCAATCTTCGTTCCTACTCTCACCTATGGTCATGAGGGTTGGGTCATGACCGAAAGAACGAGGTCGCGGGTGCAAGCGGCCGAAATGGGTTTCCTCAGGAGGGTGGCTGGCGTCTCCCTTAGAGATAGGGTAAGAAGCTCAGTCATCCGTGAGGGACTCGGAGTAGAGTCCTTGCTCCTTTGCGTCGAAAGGAGCCAGTTGAGGTGGTTCGGGCATCTAGCACGGATGCCTCCTGGGCGCCTCCCTTGGGAGGTGTTCCAGGCACGACCAGCTGGGAGGAGACCACGGGGAAGACCCAGGACTAGGTGGAGAGATTATATCTCTACTCTGGCCTGGGAACGCCTCGGGATCCCCCAGTCAGAGCTGGTTAATGTGGCCCGGGAAAGGGAAGTTTGGGGTCCCCTGCTGGAGCTGTTGCCCCCGCGACCCGATCCCGGATAAGCGGTTGAAGATGGATGGATGGATGGATGGATTATCATCATATCAGTGGCATTAAATGGTCTTAAAATGATGCTAATATCGTTTATTGCAATTATTTCTGGGACGATATATATTGTCCAACAAAATTGTGACAAGCCTATTCAGCACCTGGCTGATAAGGACACAAAGTTGGTCAATATTTCCATACTATAATAATAATAATAATATTTCCTATTGTGACTGATATTGAGTGACATTATGACTTTTTTTTGTAGTTTTTCTTATTAGGAGGGTGATGCTATGTTGGCTCAATGTACTGTAATTTCAGACATGTTAACAAGCAATTAGGATTCATTGTCTTTACCACATGTAGTCTGAAGAAATGCTGTACTATGGAAGTTAGTATTGCAGTAGCTACAGTATATGCGATGAAGCAAGCTTGAATTGGGATGGTTGAAGCAGCATTTTATGTGTGATTTTCACTAACTGTTTTAGTTATGTTTTGATTGTGGTTAAAAAGTAACTCATCATTTAATTTTAAGTTAAATATCCTTACATGTAGTACTCTATCAGAGCTGTCATTTTGTTGAGTTAAAAAAAGGTAATATTTTGTTTTAGATTTTTTTATTAGCTCTTTCACTGTAAGAGCACTGTGCGTTCCCGGCATGTTTTTGTAGCTGCAGTGTCATCAATAAAGCTTTTGTGAACCATCAGTTAAAAAGAGTTAGACCATCATTCAGCAGGAAATGCTACATTAATTGCATCCAACTCATTGCTGATCTTACTCATTTAGTTCCTGGCCATTGCTGGCCTTATTCATTTAGTTCCTGGTTATTGCTGGCCTTAGGTCTACTTCTAATAAACTAAGCATACTATGTTCTGTGTTATAAAAGTAATTTATTTAAAAGTAAGATGAAACAGCAACACAATAACAACAGAGACAAACAGTTCATACAGATACAGTACACAGCATATAGTAAAAAAAGCAAAACATAGGTCCCTAGTGTTTATACTTCATTATGACAATAAGTCATAAGGCACAGTTTACTTCTAAAGTGTATCAATCATAATGCAAAATAATATTTTTCCCACAGTGATTTATTTTGATAAGATGCGCCGTATATTCATTGACAAACAAAGAAGAAGATTAAAGATGTGGATTATGATTTAAAACAGAACATTTTCCCCACGGTTAAATCAATTAAGCTGTAAAGAAATTACAGACAGAACAGAACATGTAGTTCTTCCCTTTCCCACTTTTGTTAATGTGAAGCTGAATTTGGCCAACAGCTGAGGAGGTCACACCTTCTGACATTCAAATGGTGATGGCCTTAGGTCTACTTCTAATAAACTAAGCATACTATGTTCTGTTTTTTAAAAGTAATTGTTTTTCACATGAGACGAAACAGCAACACAACAACAACAACAACAGAGACACACAGTTCACACAGATACATGACACAGCATATAGTAAATTTAGCAAAACATAGGTCCCTACAATTGTTTATACTTCATTATGACAATAAGTCATAAGGCACAGTTTACTTCTAAAGTGTTACAATCATAATGCAAAATATTATTTTTCCCACAGTGATTTATTTTGATAAGATGCCCCGTATATTCATTGACAAGCAAAGAAGAAGACTTAAGATGTGGATTATGATTTAAAACAGAACATTTTCCCCACGGTTAAATCAATTAAGCTGTAAAGAAATTACAGACAGAACAGAACTTGGAGTTCTTCTCTTTCCCACTTTTGTTAATGTGAAGCTGGATTTGGCCAACAGCTGAGGAGGTCACACCTTCTGACATTCAAGTGGACACACTATTTTCTATCACATCTGGATCCAGGTATGTGTATGGGACCTCCAGATTCTTGTTTCTGATATTGATCTGTGAACTTAACACTTGAAGCTCTCCTTGAAAAGCCCTCATCAGCTGGCAGGGAATCTCCCTTTTGAAATGGTCGTTCCGTACTGACCAAGAAAGACCTGATGACATTAAAGATACATTAAACATAGATGTTTTCCAGTAACATTTTAAATGTTTATCAGACATAAACTAATGGCAATGTAATGTACAGTTGTAGGTAGGAATGTCACAATATCAGAAACTTAGTAGTTGATACCAATACCAGTGAAATTCCATGATTCTCGATACCAATTCGATACCACGGTAAAAAACAAAAATAAAACAATAAATCCCATGTACTTTAACATACACTCCTTTATTTCCGTTTGCATACTGGTTGTGGTTAGGGAGTTAAACGGGTCATAATTCCCTCTCTACTATCTATTTTATATTGCTGTGAAAACATCTCCCTCAAACAACTGGATCTATTCAAATTTCTCACTAAAAACTACATTTGAACACATCATGATAAAGTTATGATTTACCTTCGCCCAATAGAGTGGTGCAGGAATGACGTATTTTTGTAGGCCAACATAGAAGTTAGCGTCGCACTGGTTCCCTCGACAAAATGCCAATGGGATTTTGGAATATTGCAGAAAATAAGCTCTGTAGCAAACAAGTTTATGATACTTATACGTTTTGTTCAGCAAGAGAATCCTCACAAATGAACACCGCTTTTTCTGATTTGTGAATTGTGAATACAATCACCAGAAGTAAAAAGCTAATGTTAGGCTACAAACAAACTACACCACGGTCGCATGAGCGTGCGTATGCACAACAAGGCTCTAAAGGTGGACGAGTCGGCATGATGACGTTTTGCAGTCTCATTTAGCCACTTCTTCGCAACCGCCTTTTTAAAGACATGTAAAAGCTTCAAAATTCACGAGTGGGAAATTTACTGATGTATTTTATATCGTAGAACAAAACGTGAAAATCTCTTCAGCTTGTGTTAATTGCAGATCTTAATTCAGTCACCTAAACAAAAACGCAATTCAAAAGACCCATTGACTTTGAGACGAGGCAACCGCTAAAATGCTGCGTCTTAGGACTCATTCCTGCGGCACTCCATACTCATTTTTACTGGAAAGTAGGGCTGTTCTCGACTACTGTTGACCTGCTGTTGCTAAAGGGTGCCTCTGTGCGTCGGTTTCCGATGCTGAAGGGCACTTACCAAACGGTGGTATTTGACAAGTTGGGAGTGAGAACCGGTCGGGTAAGCAGCACAGTCCTGTATGGAGCCAACAGCTAACGTTACCTAGCTCTCCTTCTGACGATTTCAACAGAGATTTGTTGCCTGTAATGTAGCATTATCAGGGAAAAAATAGAGTGCGTCCCATGGACGAGTCAATAGTGAGTTTACTGCGTCTCAAACACATTTTCTATCGTCCCCGGGACAATGGGACGCCATGAGTCTCGAGCCCTGACAGTGCCTGTGGTACTGTAGAAAAATGAGTACTGTCACGTTTTCAGATTATTGGCATCGGTTTGGTACCAAAAGTATTGGTTCTTGTGATATCCCTAGTTGTAGGAAGTGGATTTCTTCAGTGGGTCAAAGAGGGTATTTGTGTTCTAATGACATATTTACCTACTTTACACAACTTGAACATAAATGGGATTTATGTAATTTAATTTTCATGAAGTTATGGGCACTTACCGAGTCAGAGGACTGCTTGCTAAGTAGCCAAATGACAGCCATTCCGTTAGCTGTCGTGCCCTTGTCAGGCAATGTCTGCAGCATCGTGGCCTCGCTTGTTGTCCCCTTTGTGGTTGGTGGAGGAAGTCGCAGGGTGCTGGGATTGTTGGGCATCCAGCCACCATAGTCATACTGCAACGAATGAATGATTGACAGATGACTGATTAATACTCTTTGAAGCCATGCCATGTTGTACTGTTGTTCAGTCGGTCCACTATTTTGGTCCACACTGAAATATTTCAATAACTATTGGATGTATTCCCATGAATTTTGGATTGGAACAAATAAAAACAAATTGTAGTCATTCATGGTCCCCAGAGGATGAATTTGGTGATCCCCTGACTTTTCCTCTAGCGCCACCATGAGGTTAACATTCTTGGTTTCAGAAAAATGTCTCGACAACTTTCAGCTGGATTGCCATTAAATTTGGTTCAGACATTCATGTTGACCTCAGGGTGATAACGTTGGTGATCCTCTGACTTTTCATTCAGCGCCATCATTGGATAAAATTCTTATTTGTTCAATACTTTGGTTTATGACCAAATACCTTAAAAACTAATGACATTCCCATCAGCCTCCGCTGTACTTTGTCTTTTGTGCTAATGAGGAAATGCTTGCACATGCGTGCATGTTAACAGGGAATACTAAGACTGTGATCTTAGTATAAATTATACTTGCTAAAAGTCAGTATGTTAGCATTGTCATTGTGAGCATGTTAGCATTTGTTGCATTTAGCAGCCTCACAGACCTGCGCGCATGGCTGTAGAGACTTGTTTATGTTAACGATAACAATCTTCAAAGTCAAAGGTCACTTTTTTGGCCAGAATTCATCCACCTCTCTCCAGTCCAGAAAAAAATGCAAAACCTCATGAATCCATTCCACAAAAACAGCAACATTATAATTAAATTAAAAGGCATCACCTGTCCAGCGCTCACAGCCGAGTGCTGTGCTGAGCAAGTGAAGATCACCATGGTGACAAACTTGACCAACTCATCAATGGTGGTAAAGCTCTGAGGAATTCCTGAGAATCAGAGGGAATAAACTGCATTACTTAAAGACATCTAGAAAATAAAGTTTGACTGAGGTTTGCATTATGATAATATAATGGTAAATTAAAGCGCACATTTATCATCATTAAGATTGAGCTTTTCTTTAAAACTCACCTGTGCCTGCTTGGGAAAGGAATCCATGTTCAAAAATGTCCAAAATCCACTTCTGCACTAATGTGTCGCTCTGGACCATAGCGTCAGTCCTGTAGTAGAAGCTGAGCATTCCCTGCACAAACCTTTGAAAAAATGAGAACCAGTTCTGTAAAACACATTCCTAGTTGAATTATACAAATATTTTCTTCACACTGTAGTAGTGAGACACTGTTGTGTTAGACAATTGAATGGCCATCTCTTTAGAATGATCAGTTCTGTTCTTTTGAGGAATTTGGTGCAATATTCGGCACAGTGGATCATGCAACTTTAATATTACAGTTGATACCTTTAGATGGACAGAAAACACTATATTTCTTGCAGTTTTTCAGAAAGACTGATTAAAGAAATCATTTATGAAAAAACAAATGAGTTAGATAAGAGAACAAAAGCTTGCTAATAGAGAGGGCAGGATTGGGGCTCTCTTATTTTCCTATTTCAGGACGCTGTGTTGTGAATGGTCTCTTATTTAAACAGTAAATTGTCTTAAACAACATGTATTGTGTCCCCAATATTTTGTTTACAGTATACTGCTTAATACAGCCTCAGTCAACTAAGTCATGTTAAAGCAGTCAGATACAATACAATACAATTCACTTCTGATTAGTAGTGGCAAAATCAGACTAAGCTCTCGTTGCAGAGTAGGATAGCCAGGCAGGTAAATGGGGAAGAATGAACTAGAATAAAATTGCCTCTCTAATCATTTGTATTCTTGGGTTTCTTTCCTGTGAGGACTGCTGCTCCCTGCTGGAGCACCTCATTAACACAGATGTGCAGCCTTTGTGCTGGCCAGCTGATCTGTCCTGTCCTCATTACCATCATTAGTTCTATGTGATCCAGTTGTTTGCTTGGTTTCTAGCACTAGTTATGTTTAACAACTTTTTCCCCTGCAAATGGAAAAGGAAAGCAAATCCTGTACTGAAATCTGAGACACACTGTGTAAAGCACAGCAAACTACCTATACTACCTGTAGATGATATCCCAAAGTTTGGCGTGCTTCAAAGTTAAAATATATGCCAATACCAGCATCTCTAAATTTCACAAATGAACACATTTTATCTCTTTGTTTAAGCAATACACAAAAAGAAATGTAAAAATAACAATTTGTAGTTTTACGAGGGGGGTTACATGCTGCAACTATTTCTTGGTAAACAGTGGCCATGATGAAATAAATCCTTTATGAGAAAACCAACTGTGTTACAAGAGAAAAAAAGCCAGCTGGTAGAGAGGGCAGGATTTGGGCTCTTATTTTCCAAATATCAGGACACCTGTACTACCTGTGGATGATATCCCAGAGCTTGAGTCCATCATCCCTGTAGTGGAAGTTCGGCACAGCCTCCAGCCCTCGCTCAGCAATGTCTTCATGTATGCAGGGAGCTGTAGGTCAGTGAGGCCAGTGATCCTTCCAGGTGTCTCTTCATAGCATCTCCACCAGAAGCTGCATGCTAAGGAACAGTCAAATATGTAAGGAATATAGTTAGAGACAAATACTGTACATGATATTGAAAAAACAAACGTGTTTGATTGTTTAGGTAATGGTCTACTGAGTGTGTTGGTGTTTTTGTACATGTTTGAAAAATCCCTCCTCCGATATTAGAAGCTCTCGAGCCAAGTAGTTGATATTCAGCGTGTAGCGAGTGTGATGTACGAGGAGCTGAGGGAAAGAGGGAACTCTGTTAGTGACACTATTACATGTTAACAAAGTCAGAAATCTTGACGCTTCTATACCATTAAGAAGTGTGAAATACTTGGAAATATATACACACTAAAACATTATGATTCATCAACTTTGGAAGATACAAAAATCACCAAGTTGAAAAAACTACAACCACAGTAAGTTCAGTACTCTCCCTTTCAGTTACCTCGTACAGTGGATGCCCCTCCGGCACGTTGCGCAGCAGTGACACTGTAAAGACTTCCGCCAGCAGATGAGTGCGCAGCAGGTGAACATTGAGTTGATGCTCGTGGAAATCTGCTCCTCTCACAAAAATCTTGGCCGTCAACCAGTCGTACTCAGAATCGGTAGGATAGAAGATGGGGTTGTCATCTGCTGGAGTCTGTTTCAGCTGCAGGAGAAGGAAGGAGGATGTGGTTCATTCAATCCATTCAATTCATTACCAGTACTGGTCAATTATATTGTTTTATGTTTGACTATTTAATATAGCTTTCATCTGCTTTTTAGTTTGATACTCTGAAGTGGAAATTCATATTTTGAATCCCAGGTCAGAACACAGGGTCACCTTGAGAACAGAAGCTTTACTTTCCTCAGTCTTACAAACAGCAATAGTTGTGTGTCATGTAAATTAAGTTGACTTGACCTATAAACTTAAACCGTTAAACTTGGATATGGCTATGGGGGGAACCTTTTTACATGACTCGGGCAGCAAGAAATGAACTGCCTTTCCTAGCAGAGAGGATTCATAGCTGCCATAGATACTATTCATGGTAGCTGCTGCTTGCAAATACATTTTCAGTAAGTTGGTTGCTTCCTGTCGCAGGGGAACCTACATCTTAAGATTTGAATGATAGTTGTCTAAATCAATACTCAAACTTAAAACGTCACTATTAGCTATATTTGAGTGCTAATCTCACCTGAATAGCAATCGGCATCAGCTTTTTGTCAGGTGTTTTGTGGAGCAGGACCAGGGGAGCCATCAAGTACTGCTTCTTCCCATTGATGGTGTTTGGTGTCAGTCCATCCAAACTCTTGTAGTCACACAGGAATATGTTGCCTTTCTGTGAGGATGAGAAATGATTTGACGCACATGCATAAAGTTTGCATATTACATACTCTATACTAAGTGAACATGTAAGTGTAACATGCAATTCTAAATTAACATGTCATGGGGAAAAACATGACTCTAAAATCAATCAAGGTCAAGGCAATCACCTGCATTTCATCTGTCAAGCTGAGGGAGACCGCTTTGTCAGTGACAGGAAAGTTCTCGGGCAGAGCTGAACAACGCCGAATCAACATGGGATTGACACCATTTAGATACTGGTAGCCAAAAAAAGCGTCCTCCTTCCAATGTTCCTGGACGTAGTCTGGAGAAAGAACAGAGTTGAACTTCATTGAGTTTCAAACTTTGTGCTACTCTGGAAAATGAGAAACAAGAAGAGGATTGTTAAGGGACATATCAGGGGTATAGATGAGTGTTGTGTTGTGTATGTTGTGTTGAGTAATGCAGTGAGACATTCTAGGAGATGACACTGCTGCAATTACATCACAATTAATCCTAGTCTAGTTTTGTAAAATTAAATAACAGGAACGTGATGCCATTTAACCAAGCTATTCAGCTCAGGTCCAATCTTAACCAACTGGGGTCAAGATGAAATTGCAGATGACAAGTTTTCTACTGAGTGTGGTAGTGAAAGAGTACTCAATTTGATTACCAAATGAAAATATTTAAACATTGTGGCCATTCCTTCACAGTTCTCCAACCATGGATGTATATGTAGCTACATACTTCGGAGACATTATTGGCCCTAACAAAAACAAACTAAAACTACTGTAAAATGAAAACTAACTTAAATTAAAACTAAATTGAAAAGTATAAACTAAAATAAAAAAAAACTAATTGAAAATGTAAAACTATTATAACCATAACACTGAAACTTATACAAAACATATATTTATATATTTAATATTTGTTTTTATTGTAAAGCCCTTTGTAACTTTGTTTTAAAATGTGTTATATAAATAAAAGTTATTAGTATCATTATTATTATTATTATTATTATTATTATTATTATTATTATTATTATTATTATTATGCATACAGTGTGAAGTATTCTATTCAATTATGAAGGTACCTGATATGTCAGTCTGTTTGCTGCAGAACACCCCATTGATATCGTCAATATCAGCCCAGGTCTCCTCGGAATCAGAGAGTCCCTTCAACTTTATCTCAAGCAGACTAGAAAATAAAAGCAGAGAATAATTTTACATTTTATGATGCCTTAAATCGCTTTGATAGGCAGGTACATAGTTACATAGAAAGATATCTGACAGAATATGAGGACCTCACCCAGTGGCTGCCGTGTAGGCAAACTGGGCGGTCTTGATGAAGGAGAATTTGTCCGCACGAGACAGCTCCTCAAAGCATTCAGCCTTAATGTGGTGGGGTATTTCCTCTTCAGGCTCATGCCAGCTTGTAAAAATAGAGAAGAGCAGAGTGGTGAGGAACTTTGGACAGTCTAGATCCCTGTGTATCTGCAGTTTTAATTTAGAGAATTTCAAGCATACATAAGCAATATTGCAATTTTGTAAATGTAAATGTAAATCAGCTTTTATTGTCACACATTGTATTGTACACAGCACAGCACACCGTGAAATGTAGTCTCTGCATTTAATCCATCCTAGTATATTAGCTTTGGGGGTCTCTGCCTTGCTCTAGGGTACCTCGGCAGTGCCCAGGAGGCGAACTAGCTCCTCTCCAGCCACCAGTCCACAGTCCGTACTTGATCCTATGTCAGGACTTGAACCGGCTCCGGTTCCAAAGCCAAGTCTCTACGGACTGAGCTACTGCTGCCACCACAACATATGTTATAGTATACATTTTACAATACATTTTAATAAACCCTGGCAGGTGTAACAATGTCATATGGTGGTTAATTTAAAAATATATATCATGAATATATTCAACCAAAGAGGTTTGGATACATGTTAGTTTTGAGCTGCATAAAGTTAAAGTGTGTATAAGCTCTGAGCTCTCACCAATATTCGTTGCTCGGCGGACAGATCTGGTCCCAATTGCGTTCATTGACCTCACATTCAACTGTAGACTTTATATCAACTTGAAAAAAAAAAAAAAAAAAAGTTTAAAATTGTTGATATATACAGTGTATTAGCATGAATTTACTCCAGCATCTTTATTGTCTAACTTGCAGACCTTGTCTTTCTTTTATGTGTTCTGAGGTGAGTGAACAACAAACAGGCTGTCAGACAAGCTAATTATCACAAACCTCTTTCCTCTGTGAAGGAGGCCAGCTCACAGTCATTGATCCAGCGGCAGATGGGAAACTTGTAGGTGTCTCCCTCAGGGGATTTCACTACCACCTTGGTTGGCCACCATTTAGAGTCTTCTGGAAACTCTGGGAAATGCTGTTTGTATAGCTGTATCTGGAACAGCTTTCCAATGGAGGCAGGGCAGGACACGGTAAAACGAGACACCTGGAGTAACGACAGAAAAGTTTTTAAAACATTTTTACAAGAGATAAAGTGTATTTGATAACCAAGAGCTGTAACTTCTCAATAATTAGCATACAATACTGAATGTGGAAGGGTGGACAAAATCCAAATTGTGCAATATGTGCAATATGTCCACTGCATACATTTTTTACAGCCCATTATGGGGATTTTTTGTTACTTTGGTGACATTTGTGAACATAGGTTGAAGACCTGCAGAGCAGCACTTATCCCTTTGCTGCCTATATGAGTCTGAGTTGGCGAGGGTTTACATCAGCTTCTCTAATTTGATATATTTAGATTAGGTTGAGGAAACGTGTCATACATTTAAACATAGAGAGGGATATTTCAGACTTACTGCCCCTCTGGCGAAGGATGAACCTCCTTTGAGTTTCGTGTGTTCGCTGCTCCTTTCAAAGCCCATGAGCTTAATGAAGACATTGTCTGAAGTGCCGGCATCGTCGTGATAGGAAGTTGATATGGTCACTTCATGATCCACCATTTTCACTCTGGAAAGTAGAAGAATCCTGGTGGGGAGAGAATAATAATAACCATTCTCAGCAGTTATTAGGATAACTGTC
Source organism: Sebastes fasciatus (assembly GCF_043250625.1). Lineage (NCBI taxonomy): Eukaryota > Metazoa > Chordata > Actinopteri > Perciformes > Sebastidae > Sebastes > Sebastes fasciatus. The sequence goes on from NC_133797.1 coordinate 26,672,897, forward strand.
ACTAGATGAGCCTGAGTGCAAAAAACCTTTAAAATACTGGTATCACAAAGAAAATGGCATTGGAAAAGATATTATAAAAACTAATATCAAATTTGTCTTTTAAATTTCGTAAAGCATCTCTCTTACCTGTTAATAAGACCAAGAAGTTCCTTTGATGAACTGCTCTTTTGTTAAAAGAAATCACCGTGGATTTCTCTTTTTATACATATTGTGTGGGAGTGTCATGCCAGTGAAAATAGGTGGCTCTGTGGCTGGTGTGCTGAACCTTTACCAAATGACAGTAATGTGACGCAAATAGTGATGCCTTAAGGCTGCTTTAGATCATTTGATAAAGACAAACCAGCTTTTCCACTGTTAAAAGTGAGACATCCATCCATTATCTGTATCCGTTTATCCTATTCAGGCTCGCAGGGGGCTGGAGCAGGGTCGGCGCCAGAGTGTTAGGGGCGGACGGGCAATCAGCTTTGACAGGGGGGGCATTTTTTTTCACCTCATATAGCCTTTATTAAGTGTATCTTTAACATTATCATGTTTCATGAAAGACATAAACTGACAGAGAGGTGTATACATACTGCCACTTATGCGCACAGGCGCGCACGCACGCATACACATGCTGTTATGTCCACAAAAACAGGTTATAATCTAACACCGTGTCCTAACTGGATGCGAGCGTCCGACTGTCGCGCTGCATCGCGCATCTGACGCTCTCTGTCCACTGAATACGTTAAATCTGCACTTCTGTTACATCATGTAAACAAACCAGGAACATATCAACTGTGAGCTCCAGATCAGACTGGAGCTGGAGACGTAACCACCTCAAAGATGGGTTAGTGGTACATGTTATCTTCCAACGTTCGTACTTTTTTTTTTTTATCAGAAAACACACGTTTTATTTGTGATATTTACTGGAAATAACATACGATATAGCCAAGAGCAAGTAGGTTGTTATCTAGTGATCTTCTCCAGCCAGCTGCCACCTTATTTTGGTTTCTGTTTTGAAATGAGGAGGTTCTGGAGGCTACAGATAACTCCTCAGGCACGCCCTGCGTCGTGCTCTTGCCAGGGTCAAAATGTGCACACACGCAGGTGCCGAGATACAGTTAACAGGAAGTTAAACAACACATTCATCTAACAGTCTGACTGATTTCTTCATAACTATAATTTAAGTTAATAAAGACTAAATGTGGATGTTTCACTCACCAGTTGTTGTCCCTGCTCAGCTTGCTGTATAACGTAACATTAGTCCATTGTTTTATTCCACGATACTGAACAGAATAATCCAAACAGGTAGAAAAACGTCACGCCGCGCTGTGCAGCCAGCGTCGGCGTGACATTTTGTCTGAACTTCTATCGGATATACGGTTCCTATTTTTTCCTGTCACTCATATTGAGAGGAACGGCTGATTAGTTTAGATAAAATGAGCCGAGAAAACCGGGTCAGTTGTCCTGGATGTAAATGAAAATATTAACTTATACTATATGCGTAGCGTTCACTAGTGAAACTTTATTACGAGCTACCTGTCAAAAAATATAACAGCCACCTCACTAATGGTTCAAATAAAACACGAACCCACAGCGCAAAGAGACAACTATGGAAACTCTGGGAAATATGAACCGTCACGACAATATTTCAGTAAGAAGCCTCGTTTTGATCCGCTCCGTTTGCGTGTTTGTTTTTTTGTTTTGTTTTTTAATCTAGCTCAATAGAAAAAAATTAGAGAAAGTAGACCTACAAACCTGGTGCATTAAAGCACAATTAGGACCAAGAGAGTAGAAAGCATCCTGTGCTCCTCTCACATCTTACTTTCTCTACCTGTATAATAAAATAATGGACTAATGTTACGTTATACAGCAGGCTGAGCAGGGACAACAACTGGTGAGTGAAACATCCACATTTAGTCTTTATTAACTTAAATTATAGTTATGAAGAAATCAGTCAGACTGTTAGATTAATGTGTTGTTTAACTCCCTGTTTACTTTATCTCGGCACCGACGCAGGGCGTGCCTGAGGAGTTATCTGTTGCCTCCAGTAACTCGTCATTTCACTACTGAGGAGTTATCTGTAGCCTCCAGTACCTCCTCATTTCAAACAAATATAAATAAATTCCAACGTGGTCTGAAAACTACAAGTGGCCTACAGATCGGATCTAACAGGAAGGCTGCTCGAAACGGCTGGAAACTGTCCGACTTGACTGCAGCTTTTAGTCACCATCCCCTGCTGCTGCAGCTTTTAGTCACCACCCTCTGCTGCTGCAGCTTTTAGTCACCACCCTCTGCTGCTGCAGCTTTTAGTCACCACCCCCTGCTGCTGCAACAGCTTTTAGTCACCACCCCCTGCTGCTGCAACAGCTTTTAGTCACCACCCCCTGCTGCTGCTGCCGCCTGATCTCGTCTACTTTCCAGGCGAGGCGCAGTTCATCTCCAACGAGTCTACTCTCTCTCATTCACAACCTTTCTGTCTCTCTCCCTCTCTACTGGCTCCTACTTTATCAGCTAACCAGTGGCGGCTGGTGGAAATTTTTCTCGGTAGGGCTGTGCCACATCCAATCAATTTCAGCAAACATCCCGGTATGATTTAATGCAAAAAAGTGAAGGTATCATAAACACATTACTACTTTTCAGTTAAATAATCAACAATTATTTTATTCCAACAGGAGCAGTAAAGAATGCTTAGAAAAACACAACAGTATAACATGTACCCAGTGGTGGAAAGTAACTAAGTACATTTACTCAAGTACTGTACTTAAGTACAATTTTGAGGTACTTGTACTTTACTTGAGTATTTCCATGTTCTGATACTCCACTACATCTCAGAGGGAAATATTGTACTTTTACTCCACCACATTATTTTAATAACTTCAGTTACTTTACAGATTCAGATTATTAATACAAAATATAATCAACGAATAAATGATGATGTATTATTATAGATTAAACTACCCAGCAGTATATAAAGTCATTAAAATGAGCTCCACCTTTACCAGCTGCAACATTAAAGTGATGAACACATTAATGCATCAATAAGTATAATCCAATAATATACAGTATTCTGCATAGTGAGTACTTTTATGTTTGGTACTTTAAAGCTGAAGTTTCTGAGATTGGAGCAAATATGATTTAAAAAAGTTATATTTATAAAATGGTTGCTATATCGTGACAGTAGTACATGAGACAGGTAACCTGAAAAAAATCATGTCGCTCTCGGTCCTCCAGTGTCCTCCGGTGCTCCTTACGGCATCTGTAAGATTTCACATACCGGAGGAAAACAAGCAGTAAAAGCTGATCTGAGCTGTCCAGCTGCCGCGGCTGTCAATCACTCGCGAACTCTGACCAAACGGTCAAACTAGGCAGCGCTGATCAAATATGAATCAATATTTTGTTACGTTGATCCCTATTTCTCGCCTCAAATGTTTTCAGATCATCTTGTAGTGTACTGTTTAGCTGTAAGATGAGAACGTTTGTGACGCTGCCGCAATTGTGAAATCTGGTGAAGGAACGCCAAGTTCCGGTCACATGACCGGAGCACAGCCAATAGGAACGCTCTCTCAATGAAATGACCTGTGATTGGTCAAAGTCCCCCGTCACGGGCTAGATGTTCTAAAGCCTGACGAGCAGTAGCTGCTTGGGGCGATACAATAATTGCCCCTCTCGTATTAATTTGAGGACGCTGATTGGCTAAATTTAATGTCATTCGTTCATAGCTTGAATCAGCTGTTGGCTAAGCTGCTACATAAACCCGCCTGCTGGGGGCGATTTCTCCATCACCCCAGAGTTGAACTTCAGACATACAGACAGACAGAGGGGAGTCAGACAGGCAGAGGGGAGTCAGACAGACAGAGGGGAGTCAGACAGGCAGAGGGGAGTCAGACAGGCAGAGGGGAGTCAGACAGGCAGAGGAGAATCAGGGGACGTGCAGGAAAACCATATATTTTGCACGGATGATTTTCTGTCATATTTTACACATATTACTGTATGCATTCCAAATTTTAAACACACAAATATTGACAATTTGTATAATTTATTATTATTATTATTAGTAGTAGTAATGTTTTTTTTGTGTGTGGCTGTCTGGGTCAGGGGGGGCTGCGCCCTAGCGCCCTCTATTGGCCGGCCGCCACTGTCCACTAGTATGTTTTTATCATCTATTCACATGGTAGATCACCAAAAGAAGGAATAAAAGAACATGACAGCGACCTCTAGCGACCGCAGTAATTATGACAGGAGCAGAAGCAAGAGTCTGGCGTCTCTGTGTTCGTAGTTATTTTATCCCAAAACACGATGTTTTTCCATAAACTTAACTGTTTTTTTGCCTGAACCGAAAGAAGTTGTAGTTTTATTGCCTAAACCTAAAGAAGCCTTTTTGTTTGTGTTCAAAACGTGACGTTTCATTCAGTTTTACAACATGTTAAACTTGTTGCTTTTAAGTTTCACTTTCACAACATAGTAGGCCCCTAATGACACACATCTATGGTGCTTATAGCAACTGATAACATCTAGTTAATGGCCTGATAACAGTCAAATTGGGTGCAGCATCAGACACATACATAAGATAAGATGTAAAGATGCTGGTCAATATAAAATACATTTTGCTTCTTGTCTAATGCTGGGAGTTGCTAAAGCTAATGAGTAAACAGAAGGGAAAAACATAAGAGAGGACACAAGAACAGGTATTTACTGATAAACAAATGCTTACTCAAGATTATTGTCCTTGGGAGCTGTGTAAATTTTTCTACATTTGTCTAAATAAACACCAAACATACAAAAAGTGGTGAAAGTTGAAGAGTGGGTCAATCAGTCTGCCTTTAAAGTGTCAGTAGGCAGTATATTTTTGGCATCATTTGGCAAAAATTCCATAATAACCTTTCAGCATATTGTAATTCAAGTGTTCTGATAGAAAACTAGACTTCTGCACCTCCTCATGGCTCAGTTTTCAGGTTTTAAAAAATCTAGCCCGTGACGGGAGACCTTGACCAATCACAGGTCATTTCATTGAGAGAGTGTTCCTATTGGCTGTGCTCCGGTCATGTGACCAGAACTTGGCGTTCCTTCACCAGATTTCACAATGGCGGCGGCATCACTAACTTTCTCATTTTACAGCTAAACCGTGCACTACAAGATGATTCTGAAAACATTTGAAGCGAGAAATAGGCATTAACGTAACAAAATATTGATTCATATTTGATCAGCGCTGCCTAGTTTGACCGTTTGGTCGGAATTCACAAGTGATTGACAGCTGGCTCTCATTGACGGCAGCTGGACAGCAGATCTCAGATCAGCTCTTACTGCTTGTTTTCCTTAGGTATGTGAAATCTCCGGACACCGGAAGACACAGAGGCACATGATTTTTTTCCAGGTTACTTGTTTCATGTACTCCTGTCACGATATAGCGACCGTTTTATAAACATAACTTTTTTTTAATCATATTTGCTCCAATCTCAGCTACTTCAGCTTTAAGGAATGCTTTTAAAAGATTGCTTACTAGTAAAAATGCATTTCAAGTTCAGGGTATACCCTTAATGGCCATCCTCTCGTGAAGCGGTTCTTGCAGGGGGTCTGGAGGAGGTAATGCCCGGTGATGCGTGCCCTTGGTGAAGGGCTCTTTTGAGCCTCTGGGGCGCTCCTCTCTTTTGCATCACTCATCTCACCTCAAGCGCCATAAATAAGAAGCGCAACACTCCCACCTAGTGATTAAAATGCATTTTTACACCACAACAATACAGCATCACATGATTTGACTTCCACAACACATGCTGCCACACTCATTCAAAATATCACAGTGTACTCAGGGAGGTAAGAACCGTAGCTGAGTTTCATGCAGTAAATAAACTGCATGAAAAAAGCTGCATTCATTTAAATTGACCTACTTTAACCGGACACCTCGCGTGAGAACTCATCATGCCTGTTAAGTTTTGGAAGCATACTACTGCTGCTGCTGCTGCTGTTTGGAAATTCAGTAAGTAACCTACCTCAAAAACGTACCTTAAACTTTATTACATTCACCATAAACATACATGTATTTACATGTCAGAAGCTGTGGATCAGTTTAAGGATGACCCACTCTACCGACTGAGCTACAGCTGCCCCTACCTCTGAGTTTTGAAAGGTTTTTACTCTACTGATGACGCCCTGCCATCGAAATTCAAAACAAATGATTGGTTTCAAATTGATTGTCATTTCTTTAAATACGCAGACAAATATGACTTAAGTCTTAATGTGAGTTATTAATACTGTTATTAATAGTGCTAAAGGCATGTTAACATCAGTAATGTTGGGTTAAATCAGGCTCATATGTTTTAGTTATTGTCAGTTCAGTAAAACAAATGCATGCTTGTTTTTCATCTAGAAGTCAAACTGTTCAATATATATATTGTTATATCTGTAATATATGGTTTAAAACACCTTCCGCAGTATTTTAAAAAATGTTTGTTGGTATGTAAAGTATCTTATGTTGAAGCATTATTCACAACCTTTAGTGGACAGTCAAGGTTACCAGGTCAAGGTTACTAGGGAGGAGAGAAAGGATGCCACAGCTGTGTAAAAAGAAGGAGGATGTCATAACCTTTGTTTGTTTAGCACTAGGCCTGTCACAATAATAACTATATCGATTTGACTTTGACTTTATCGTACAATATATGGACATGAACTCAATAATTTTTACATTATTGATTTACAGCACATGACATCAAAAATGTTTATGTTATCGACTTACCGTATGCTATATGGACATGACCTCAATAATTTTCATGTTATTGACTTATCGTACAATATATAGACATGACCTCAATCATTTTTACGTTATTGACTTATCGTACTTATTACAGACTTATGGCCGGATGCATTATGTTTTTGGGTTGTCCGTCCGTCCGGTCCATTCTCTTGAACGCGATATCTCAGGAACGCCTTGAGGGAATTTCTTCAAATTTGGCACAAACATCCACTTGGACTCAAGGATAACATAATTAGATTTTGGTGTTCAGAGGTCAAAGGTCAAGGCCACTGTGACCTCACGTCCGTCCCATTCTCGTGACCACGATATCTCAGGAACGCCTTGAGGGTATTTCTTCACATTTAGCACAAATGTCCACTTGGACTCAAGGATGAACTGATTCGATTTTGGTGGTCAAAGGTCAACGTTATTGTGATCTCAAAAACATGTTTTGGGCCATAACTCAAAAATTCATATGATAATTATGAAGATTTGTACTAAAATGTCTAATAGAATAAAATTATGACATTTTAGTTAATAATAATAATAATAATAATAATACATTTTATTTATATAGCGCTTTTCTGGAAACTCAAAGACACTTCACACAGATAAAATGATCATAAAACAGTTGGCCATAACTCAAGAATTCATATGCTAATTATGACAATTAGGAAGAAATGATGAAGTGATGACATTTTGGACATACATGGATGTAAACTGCAACTTGACTGGTTGGCTGACTCAAACAAACGCAAGGCAGTAATTCTGGTTTAATTATTAAAGCCGTTTCACAACAGACACGGATTTTCATCCGAAAAAATGTGCATGTAAATTTATAAAAACACATTTTGTGGGTTCTTATGAATGCTTGCACACCCCTACAGAACATTAGTGTGGGGGAAAAAATATTCGGATGGAACTCGATTTCAACAGATTTCCGCCTGTGGAAATATATATATATGTTTGACCAATGAAATCCTTTGTTCCAACTGATTGATGTCATTCTGCATAATAAGTAGCCATGTGCTTCTGGTTGCTGCACAGAGAGTGTGTATTTTCGGAGCAATGGAATTTCAAAATAACAATGGGCTGTCCTCTCCTCAACAATAATCAATAATGTACGACAAACACTACTACCTCAACAACCAAATAAAGGACGATATATGGCTGGAGATCGCCCAGCAGCTGAGATAGGATGAAGATGGTAGCTGATATGCACTTGCTAACGAGGAACGGAACGGGGCTATCCACAACAACTAATGTTAGCATTAGCGTCAAGTTTGGGGCCCGACTAGTTTATGTGTAGTTAACGTTGACCCTTTAGACAATCTCTTTCTGGATAGGTCTTTGTTGTGTGGAGTGGACACGGGCACTATTTAGGAGGAAACTCATTTGGCCTCATGGGCCTCATTGACGAAAATGAAACACGGCAACGCGGATAATTCACAGTGGAATCAGTGTTCATAGTTGTCATGCAGAAAATTTGCATGTGGATTTTTCTGTATTCCCGCACCACATTCTTGCATCACTCTGGTGAAAAACGTATTTTATGCTATTATATTATCATCATATCAGTGGCATTAAATGGTCTTAAAATTATGCTAACATCGTTTATCGCAATTATTTCTCAGACAATATATTGTCTAACAAAATTAGTTATCGTGGCAAACCTGTTCAGCACCTGGCTGATAAGGACATAAGGTTGGTCAATATTTCCATACTATAATAATAATAATAATATTTCCTATTGTGACTGATATTGAGTGACATTATGACTTTGTTTGGGGGGGTTTTCTTATTAGGAGGGTGATGCTATGTTGGCTCAATGTACTGTAATTTCAGTCATGTTAACAAGCAATTAGGATTCATTGTCTTTACCACATGTAGTCTGAAGAAATGCTGTACTATGGAAGTGAGTATTGCAGTAGCTACAGTATATGCGATGAAGCAAGCTTGAATTGGGATGGTTGAAGCAGCATTTTATGTGTGATTTTCACTAACTGTTTTAGTTATGTTTTGATTGTGGTTAAAAAGTAACTCATCATTTAATTTTAAGTTAAATATCCTTACATGTAGTACTCTATCAGAGCTGTCATTTTGTTGAGTTAAAAAATGGTAATATTTTGTTTTAGATTTTTTATTAGCTCTTTCACTGTAAGAGCGCTGTGCGTTCCCGGCATGTTTTTAGAGCTGCAGTGTCATCAATAAAGCTTTTGTGAACCATCAGTTAAAAAGAGTTAGACCATCATTCAGCAGGAAATGCTACATTAATTGCATCCACATCATTGCTGATCTTACTCATTTAGTTCCTGGCCATTGCTGGCCTTATTCATTCAGTTCCTGGTTATTGCTGGCCTTACTCATTTAGTTCCTGGCCATTGCTGGCCTTATTCATTTAGTTCCTGGTTATTGCTGGCCTTATTCATTTAGTTCCTGGTTATTGCTGGCCTTATTCATTTAGTTCCTGATCATTGCTGACCTGACTCATTGAAATCCTGATCATCACTGACATTACTCATTTAGTTCCTGGTCATTGCTGACATTATTTAGTTCCTGGTTATTGCTGGCGTTAGGTCTACTTCTAATAAACTAAACATACTATGTTCTGTGTTATAAAAGTAATTTATTTAAAAGTAATTGTTTTTCACATGAGAAGAAACAGCAACACAACAACAACAACAGAGACACACAGTTCATACAGATACATTACACAGCATATAGTAAATTTAGCAAAACATAGGTCTCTACAAGTGTTTATACTTCATTATGACAATAAGTCATAAGGCACAGTTTACTTCTAAAGTGTATCAATCATAATGCAAAATAATATTTTCCCACAGTGATTTATTTTGATAAGATGCCCCGTATATTCATTGACAAGCAAAGAAGAAGACTTAAGATGTGGATTATGATTTAAAACAGAACATTTTCCCCACGGTTAAATCAATTAAGCTGTAAAGAAATTACAGACAGAACAGAACATGTAGTTCTTCCCTTTCCCACTTTTGTAAATGTTAAGCTTAATTTGACCAACAGCTGAGGAGGTCACACCTTCTGACATTCAAATGGTGATGGCCTTAGGACTACTTCTAATAAACTAAGCATACTATGTTCTGTTTTTTAAAAGTAATTGTTTTTCACATGAGATGAAACAGCAACACAACAACAACAGAGACACACAGTTCATACAGATACATGACACAGCATATAGTAAATTTAGCAAAACATAGGTCCTTAGTGTTTATACTTCGTTATGACAATAAGTCATAAGACACAGTTTACTTCTAAAGTGTTACAATCATAATGCAAAATAATATTTTCCCACAGTGATTTATTTTGATAAGATGCCCCGTATATTCATTGACAAGCAAAGAAGAAGACTTAAGATGTGGATTATGATTTAAAACAGAACATTTTCCCCACGGTTAAATCAATTAAGCTGTAAAGAAATTACAGACAGAACAGAACTTGTAGTTCTTCCCTTTCCCACTTTTGTTAATATGTAGCTGGATTTGGCCAACAGCTGAGGAGGTCACACCTTCTGACATTCAAAGGGACACACTATTTTCTACCACATCTGGATCCATGTATGTGTATGGTACCTCCAGCTTATCGTTTCTGATATTGATGTGTGCACTTAACGATTGAAGCTCTCCTTGAAAAGCCCTCATCAGCTGGCAGGGAGTCTTGTCACTGAAATGGTCGTTCCCGTACTGACCAAGAAGGACCTGATGACATCAAAGATACATTAGACATAGATGTTTTCCAGTAACATTTTAAATGTTTATCAGACATAAACTAATGGCAATGTAATGTACAGTTGTAGGTAGGGACGTCATGATATCAGAAACTTAGTAGTTGATACCAATACCAGTGAAATTCCATGATTCTCGATACCAATTTGATACCACGGTAACAAACAAAAATAAAACAATAAATCCCATGTACTTTAACATACACTCCTTTATTACCGCTTGCATACTGGTTGTGGTTAGGGAGTTAAACGGGTCATAATTCCCTCTCTACTATCAACTTATATTGCTGTGAAAACATCTCCCTCAAACAACTGGATTTATTCAAATTTCTCACTAAAAATTACATTTGAACACATCATGATAAAGTTATAATTTACTTTTGCCCAATAGAGTGGTGCAGGAATGATGTATTTTTGTAGGCCAAAACGTTAAAATCTCTTCAGCTTGTGTTAATCGCAGACCTTATTTCAGTCACCTAACCAAAAACGCATTCAAAAAACCCATTGACTTTGAGACGAGGGAACCGCTTAAATGCTGCGTCCTAGGACTCATTCCTGCAGCACTCCATACTCATTTTTACTGAAAAGTAGGGCTGTTCTCGACTACTGTTGACCTGCTGTTGCTAAAGGGTGCCTCTGTGAGTCGGTTTCCGATGCTGAAGGGCACTTACCAAACGGTGGTATTTGACAAGTTGGGAGTGAGAACCGGTCGGGTAAGCAGCACAGTCCTGCATGGAGCTAACAGCTAACATTACCTAGCTCTTGTTCTGAAGATTTCAACACAGATTTGTTGCTCGCAATGTAGCATTATCAGGGAAAAAATAGAGTGCGTCCCATGGACGTGTCGATAGTGAGTTTACTGCGTCTCAAACACATTTTCTATCGTCCCCGAGACAATGGGACGCCATGAGTCTCGAGCCCTGACAGTACCTGTGGTACTGTAGAAAAATGAGTACTGTCACGTTTTCAGATTATTGGCATCGGTTTGGTACCAAAAGTATTGGTTCTTGTGATATCCCTAGTTGTAGGAAGTGGATTTCTTCAGTGGGTCAAAGAGGGTATTTGTGTTCTAATGACATATTTACCTACTTTACAAAACTTGAACATAAATGGGATTTATGTAATTGAAGTCATGAAGTTATGGGCACTTACCAAGTCAACGGACTGCTTGCTAAGTAGCCAACTGACAGCCATTCCGTTAGCTGTCGTGCCCTGGTCAGGCAATGTCTGCAGCATCGTGGCCTCGCTTGTTGTCCCCTTTGTGGTTGGTGGAGCACATCGCAGGGTGCTGGGAGCGTTGGGCATCCAGCCACCATAGTCAAACTGCAACGAATGAATGATTGATTAATACTCTTTGAAGCCACGCCATGTTGTACTGTTGTTCAGTCGGTCTGCTATTGATTGATTGAAATTTGGATTGGAACAAATGGAACAAAATTGTAGGCATTCATGGTCCCCAGAAGATAATTTTTTTAATCCCCTGACTTTTCCTCTAGCGCCACCATGAGGTTAACATTCTTGATTTCAGAAAAATGTCTCGACAACTTTCAGCTGGATTGCCATTAAATTTGGTTCAGACATTCATGTTGACCTCAGGGTGATAACGTTGGTGATCCTCTGACTTTTCATCCAGCGCCATCATTGGATCAAATTTTTATTTATCCAATACTTTGGTTTATGACCAAATACCTTAAAAACTAATGACATTCCCATCAGCCTCCGCTGTACTTTGTGTTTTGTGCTAATGAGGAAATGCTTGCACATGCGTGCATGTTAACAGGGAATACTAAGACTGTGATCTTAGTAAATATTTTACTTGCTAAAAGTCAGTATGTTGGCATTGTCATTGTGAGTATGTTAGCATTTGTCGCATTTAACAGCCTCACAGACCTGCGAGCATGGCTGTAGAGACTTGTTTATGTTAACGATAACAATCTTCAAAGACAAAGGTCACTTTTTTGGCCAGAATTCATCCACCTCTCTCCAGTCCAGAAAAAAATGCAAAACGTCATGAATCCATTTCACAAAAATAGCAACATTATAATTAAATGAAAAGGCATCACCTGTCCAGAGTTCACAGCCGAGTGCTGTGCTGAGCAAGTGAAGATCACCATGGTGACAAACTTGACCAACTCATCCACGGTGGTGAAGCTCTGAGGAATTCCTGAGAATCAAAGGGAATAAACTGCATTACTTGAAGACATCTAGAAATTAAAATCTGACTTATGTTTGCATTATGATAATATAATTGTACATAAAAGTGCTCATTTATCATCATTAAGATTGAGCTTTTCTTTAAAACTCACCTGTGCCTGCTTGGGAAAGGAATCCATGTTCAAAAATGTCCGAAATCCACTTCTGCAGTGATTCGTCTTTCTGGACCCTAGTGTCATTGTTGTAGTGGAATCTGAGCACTCCCTGCACAAACCTTTGAGAAATGAGAATAAGTTCTGTAAAATACATTCCTAGTTGAACAATTATATATATATATATTATACAATTGTTTTCTTCACACTGTAGTAGTGAGACACTGTTTTGTTAGACAATTGAATGGCCATCTCTTTAGAATGATCAGTTCTGTTCTTTTGAGGAATTTGGTGCAATATTCTGCACAGTGGATCATACAACTTTGATATTACAGTCGATACCTTTAGATGGACAGAAACACTATATTTCCTGCAGTTTTTCAGAAAGACTGATTAAAGAAATCATTTATGAGAAATGAGTTAGATAAGTGAACAAAAGCTTGCTAATAGAGAGGGCAGGATTGGGGCTCTCTTATTTTCCTATTTCAGGACGCTTTGTTGTGAATGGTCTCTTATTTAAACAGTAAATTGTCTTAAACAATATGTATTGTGTCCCCAATATTTTGTTTACAGTATACTGGTTAATACAGCCTCAGTCAACTAAGTCATGTTAAAGCAAATCCTGTACTGAAATCTGAGACACACTGTGAAAAGCACAGCAAACTACCCATACTACCTGTAGATGATATCCCAAAGTTCGGCTTGCTTCAAAGTTGAAATATATGCCTATACCATATTTCTAATTTTCACAAATAAACAAGTTGTATCTCTTTTGTTTAAGCAATACCCAAAAAGAAATGTAAAAATAACAATTTGTAGTTTTACGAGGGGGGTTACATGCTGCAACTATTTCTTGGTAAACAGTGGCCGTGATGAAATAAATCCTTTATGAGAAAATCAACTGTCTAACAAGAGGAAAAAAAGCTAGCTGGTAGAGAGGGCAGGATTTGGGCTCTTATTTTCCAATATCAGGACACCTGTACTACCTGTGGATGATATCCCAGAGCTTGAGTCCATCATCCCTGTAGTGGAAGTTCGGCACAGCCTCCAGCCCTCGCTCAGCAATGTCCACTGGTATGCAGAGGGAGCTGTAGGTCAGTGAGGCCAGTGATCCTTCCAGGTGTGTCATCATACCCTCTCCACCAGAAGCTGCATGCTAAGGAACAGTCAAATATGTAAGGAATATAGTTAGAGACAAATACTGTACATGATACTGAAAAACAAACTTGTTTGATTGTTTAGGTAATGGTCTACTGAGTGTGTTGGTGTTTTTGTACTTTTTTGAAGAATCCCTCCTCCGATATTAGAAGATCTCGAGCTTTGTAGTTGATCTGCAGCGTGTAGCGAGTGTGATGTACGAGGAGCTGAGGGAAAGAGGGAACTCTGTTAGTGACACTATTATATGTTAACAAAGTCAGAAATCTTGACGCTTCTATACCATTCAGCAGTGTGAAATACTTGAAAATATATACACATTAAAACATTATGATTCATCAACTTTGGAAGATACAAAAATCAGCAAGTTGAAAAAACTACAACTACAGTAAGTTCAGTATTCTCCGTTTTAGTTACCTTGTACAGTGGATGCCCCTCCGGCACGTTGCGCAGCAGTGACACTGCAAAGACTTCAGCCAGCAGATGAGTGCGCAGCAGGTGAACATTGAGTTGATGCTCGTGGAAATCTGCTCCTCTCACAAAAATCTTGGCCGTCAACCAGTCGTACTCAGAATCGGTAGGATAGAAGATGGGGTTGTCATCTGCTGGAATCTGTTTCAGCTGCAGGAGAAGGAAGGAGAATGTGGTTCATTCAATCCATTCAATTCATTACCAGTACTGGTCAGTTATGTTGTTTTATGTTTGACTATTTACTATAGCTTTCATCTGCTTTTTAGTTTGATGCTCTGAAGTGGAAATTCACATTTTCATTGAATCCCAGGTGAGAACACAGGGTCACCTTGAGAACAGAAGCTTTACTTTCCTCAGTCTTACAAACATCAATAGTTGTGTGTCATGTAAATAAAGTTGACTTGACTTATTTGCATCAGACTCAACTGTCAGCCTGTTAAACTTGGATATGGCTATTGGAGGAACCTTTTTACATGACTCGGGCAGGAAGAAATGAACTGCTTACCTAGCAGAGAGGATTCATAGCTGCCATAGATACTATTCATGGTAGCTGCTACTTGCAAATACGCTTTCAGTAAGTTGGTTGCTTCCTGTCGCAGGGGAACCTACATCTTACGATTTGAATGATAGTTGTTTAAATAAATACTCAAACTTAAAACGTCACTATTAGCTATATTTGAGTGCTAATCTCACCTGAATAGCAATCGGCATCAGCCTATCGTCAGGTGTTTTGTGGAGCAGGACCAGGGGAGCCATCAAGTACTGCTTCATCCCATGGATGGTGTTTGGTGTCAGTCCATCCAAACTCTTGTAGTCACACAGGAATATGTTGCCTTTCTGTGAGGATGAGAAATGATTTGACGCACATGCATAAAGTTTGCATATTACATACTGTATACTAAGTGAACATGTAAGTGCAACATGCAATTCTAAATTAACATGTCATGGGGCAAAACATGACTCTGAAATCAATCAAGGTCAAGGCAATCACCTGCATTTCACATGTCAAGCTACACCGACCACTGAGGGAGACCTTGTCGTCAGTCACAGGAAAGTTCTCGGGCAGAGCTGAACAACGCCGGATCAACATGGGATTGACACCATTTAGATACTGGTAGCCAAAAAAAGCGTCCTCCTTCCAATGTTTCTGGACGTAGTCTGGAGAAAGAACAGAGTTGAACTTCATTGAGTTTCAAACTTTGGGCTACTCTGGAAAATGAGAAACAAGAACAGGATTGTTAAGGGACATATCAGGGGTATAGATGAGTGTTGTGTTGTGTATGTTGTGTTGAGTAATGCAGTGAGGCAATGCAAGTTTATTTATATAGCACATTTCAGCAATAAGGCAATTCAAAGCGCATAATTACATAAAACATTAAAAGCATCGAGAAAACTCATTATAAAACATAAAATTAGCGACCTAAACAATTCGCTAAGCAGCAAACTTTGGGTTCCTCAATCTACATCAAGTGACCTAAACAGTTGCTTAAACAGCAATCTGTGGGTTCCTCACTCTACATCGGTGACCATCATGTCATTCCTTTCATCAGCAGATAATCCATGCTTTTATCTCCCCTAGATTTGACTATTGCAACACACTTTATTCTTGTCAGGGTTATTATCGTAAACTAAAACTGAAACTAAAACGAAAATAAGTACTGGAAAATGTTTGTAGTAAACTGAAAATAAATGTAATCCTTT
This sequence comes from Sebastes fasciatus, assembly GCF_043250625.1. NCBI lineage: Eukaryota > Metazoa > Chordata > Actinopteri > Perciformes > Sebastidae > Sebastes > Sebastes fasciatus. Next base: position 26,688,993 of record NC_133797.1, read on the forward strand.
AAAGCAGTGGTTCTCAATCTTTTTTCACCAAGTACCACCTCAGAAAATATTTGGCTCTCCAAGTACCACCATTATGACCGATGTTAAAATACAGTAGCGAGGCCTACCCTATTCAGCAATGCACAGTTCACGCAGGAGGCAAATTTATTCCTAATAAGAATATTATTTATTGTTGACTTTTGTCATCCTTGCTTTACAAAGGGGGTAGCACTAGAACTGGCACTTCAACTCTTCCACACAACTCTCCTACTACACAAGGGGCATCCTCTCACACTAGGCCTGCACGATATGAGGAACATCTGTGATGTGCAATAACACTGTTCAATATTGCGATGACGATATGACTTGCGATAAATCTTGAAGTGTGCATATTAGCTATACATATACATATACTGTATTTTATATATAACCAGGCTAAATGTTGTTTCTAGAGCAGCAACAGTAATGTTTAAAACAGCAAAGTCACCATATAAACTCCTTAATATCTCACTGGAAACAAATCTAAATGTTGATAAAATAAATCATATTCCTGAAAATACTAAGTGAAGTTTATAACGACCGAAGTACACAGACTTCAGTCAGTATCAGTCCTTCCTCCTACCTCTGTCCTCCCTCCTCCCTCTGGTGCAGGTAACATTAGGGCTGATAGAGGGAAGACGGGCTGTTTGGTTTCATCCAGCTGATGAGTTTACAAGTAAGATATGTGACAAACTAACCTAACCAGTCAGACTACACAGCCTACTGCCAGCTTTAGTTTTAGCTGGTATAGCCAAGGGTTATGTTGCTCTGATACTTTATGAAGATAATAAATTAATAACACAGAGGTTCAGTCTGCAGCGCATCACCGCTTCACGTCTTCCGTTCCTTCACAATAAACCCCCCGAACACAAACACTGGATCACTGCTGACCAGGGAACTAAAGTCAGTCACAACTCAACTAAATAACTTACAGATGTTTATAGTTCGCTGTTAGCCGCCGAGCTAACGCGCTGCGCCTGCCTAACAGTTTCATCATGTTTATGCTTGTTGAACAGGTGTAATAATAAGGTAACTTGGCTTTACACTTGCAAAGTTGTATTGAACTTATGAGTAGTTGTAGCCTACAAACCTGATCAGCTCTTCACAGACTGACTGCGTTCTGTGTTGATGTGAGCGTAGAGCTCTGACACAGCACAGCAGAGGAGATGATGCAGCTTTAGTTTAATACCTAGTTACGTTAACCATCCTTAAATATAATGATTGTTCTGATTCATCGCGTTTCAGACAGCCTTTTACGATGTGTTCATCGCGCATGTTCATATGATGACGATGAAAATACGATTTATGGGTCAGCCTATTTCTTATTGATTTTAAAAAATATTTCAGAGATTCCTCCGCGTACCACTACAGAGAGCTCGCGTACCATCAGTGGTACACGTACCACAGTTTGAGAACCACTGCTTTAAAGGGATTGTTTGTAACTTCTTACACGTATAAATCAATCCGGGTCGCTGTTCAAACTGCTGCAGCTCCTCCAGACCAACAGAGGTTTCCCGTGTCTTGTGAAGTGACGGGGCTCCGCAGCGAGAAACATTATCGTCTCCGACCGGGTGCCGTCGTCTCCCCTGTTCCCTCCGGCCGCGGTTGGGAGGCTGAGGCAGGAAAAGCCAACACTAGGATCAGCATTGATTCATGGAGAGACCTTCGTCTGGTCAGCTACGTGCTAGCTGACTTGTGTCGCCTCACTGTTTTGAGGGATGCTCGCTCACATTCAGGTAGCACGTGCACACGGGCGAGCGCAAGAAACAGGACACTAACTTTTGTTGACTTAACAGCCACAGGTGTCGCTGTTACAACAAATTTCGGATTCTTACAAACAGTCCCCTTAAGAAAAACTAAGACTATACTTAAATGATATTGCCTGGTTAAAAAATTAAGACAAATAAAATAAAAATGTATGTAAATATTTTTTAGTTTTAGACTTTTAACTATAATATATCACTACCAAAAAAAGGAGACAGCATTAATTTCCGTCAACTCTTGTGACATTGAACCACAGAAATTAACGGACTTGACATTCCAGGGGATGACGCTATGCCGCAATTACATCACAATTAATCCTAGTCTAGTCTTGTAAAATTAAATAACAGGAACGTGATGCCATTTAACCAAGCTATTCAGCTCAGGTCCAATCTGAACCAACTGGGGTCAAGATGAAATTGCAGATGACAAGTTTTCTACTGAGTGTGGTAGTGAAAGAGTACTCAATTTGATTACCAAATGAAAATATTTAAACATTGTGGCCATTCCTTCACAGTTCTCCAACCATGAATGTATATGTAGCTACATACTTCGGAGACATTATTGGCCCGAACAAAAACAAACTAAAACTACTGTAAAATGAAAACTAAATAAATAAAACTAAAACTAAACCTTTCTGAAAAACTAAAACTAAACTAAAACTACACTCTGAAAACTAACTTATTAAAACTAAATTGAAAAGTTTAAACTAAAATAAAAAAAACAAATTGAAAATTTAAAACTATTATAACCTTAAGACTGAAACTTATACAAAACATATATTTATATATATATTTCTTTTTTTACTGTAAAGCCCTTTGTAACTTTGTTTTAAAATGTGTTATATAAATAAAAGTTGGTATTATTATTATTATTATTATTACTATCATTATTATTATTATTATTATTATTTGTATGTATACAGTGTGAAGTATTCTATTAAATTATGGTAGTACCTGATATGTCAGTCCGTTTGAACAAGAACACCCCATTGATATCGTCAATATCAGCCCAGGTCTCCTTGGAATTAGAGAGTCCCTTCAGGTATATCTCACCCAGACTAGAAAATAAAAGCAGAGAGTAATTTTACGTTTTATGATGCCTTGAATCACTATTATAGGCAGGTACATAGTTACATAGAAAGATATCTGACAGAATTTGAGGACCTCACCCAGTGAGTGCCGTGTAGGCAAACTGGGCGGTCTTGATGAAGGAGAATTTGCCATCAGGCAGAGATTCAAAGCTTTCAGCCTTCATGTGGTGGGGTATTTTCTCTTCAGGCTCATTCCAGCTGGTAAAATAGAGAAGAGAAGAGTGGTGAGGAACTTTGGACAGTCTAGATCCCTGTGTATCTGTAGTTTTAATTTAGAGAATTTCAAGCCTACATAAGCAATATTGCAATTTTGTAAATGTAAATGTAAATCAGCTTTTATTGTCACACATTGTATTGTACACAGCACAGCACACCGTGAAATGTAGTCTCTGCATTAAGTCCATCCTAGTATATTAGCTTGGGGGGTCTGTGCCTTGCCTAACAATGTCATATGGTGGTTAATTTAAAATGATATATCATGAATATATTCAATTAAAGAGGTTTGGATACATGTTAGTTTTGGGGTGCATAAAGTTAAAGTGTGTATAAGCTCTGAGCTCTCACCTATAGTCGATCTTCGGCGTAGAGAACCAGTCCCTAATATCAGATATAAAACTCGTTGTCTGACATGTAGCTTGAAGAAAAAAACAAAACAAGGTTTAAAATAGTTGATATATACAGTGTATTAGCATTAATTTACTCCAGCATCTTTATTGTCTAACTTGCAGAACTTGTCTTTCTTTTATGTCTTCTGAAGTCAGTGAACAACAAACAGGCTGTCAGACGAGCTAATTACCATACACTGCTGCTGGCCCTCTGAAGCAGTGCACCTCACAGTCATCGATCCATTGTAAGATGAGAATCTTGTCGGTCTTTCCCTCAGGGGATTTCACTACCACCTTGGTTGGAAACCATTTAGATTCTTCTGGGAACCCTTGGACATGCTGTGTGTTTAGCTGTATCTGGAGCAGACCTCCAATGGAGGCAGGGCAGGACACGGTAAAACGAGACACCTGGAGTAATGACAGAAATGGTTTTAAAACATTTTTACAAGAGATAAAGTGTATATGATAACCAAGAGCTGTAACTTCTCAATAATTAGCATACAACACTGAATGTGGAAGGGTGGACAAAATAAAAATTGTGCAATAGGTGCATCATGTCCACTGCATAAAATAAAACATTTTTTACAGCCCATTATGGGGATTTTTTCTTGCTTTGGTGACATTTGTGCCAATATGAGTCTGAGTTGGCGAGGGTTTACATCAGCTTCCCTAATTTGATATATTTAGATTAAGTTGAGGAAACGTGTCATACATTTAAACATAGAGAGGGATATTTCAGACTTACTGCCCCTCTCGTGAAGGGTGAATCTCCTTCGAGTTTCGTGTGTTCGCTCTCCCCGTCTCTGCCCACCAGCTTAATGAAGACATTGTCTGAAGTGCCGGCATCGTCGAGAAAGGAAGTTGATATGGTCACTTCATAATCCACCATATTCACTCTGGAAAGTAGAAGAATTCTGGTGGGGAGAGAATAATAATAACCATTCTCAGCAGTTATTAGGATAACTGTCACTAGATGAGCCTGAGTGCAAAAAAACTTTAAAATACTGGTATCACAAAGAAAATGGCATTGGAAAAGATATTATAACAACTAATATTAAATTTGTCTTTTAAATTTCGTAAAGCATCTCTCTTACCTGTTAATAAGACCAAGAAGTTCCTTTGATGAACTGCTCTTTTGTTAAAAGAAATCACCGTGGATTTCTCTTTTTATACATATTGTGTGGGAGTGTCAAGCCAGTGAAAATAGGCGGCTCTGGTGATGGTGTGCTGGACCTTTGCCAAATGACAGTAATGTGACGCAAATAGTGATGCCTTAAGGCAGTATTAGATCATTTGATAATGACAAACCAGCTTTTCCACTTTTAAATGTGAGACATCCATCCATTATCTGTAACCGCTTATCCTATTCAGGGTCGCAGGGGGCTGGAGCCGAACCCAGCTGACATTGGGCGAAGGCAGGGTACACCCTGGACAGGTCTAATGTAAACATGAGACAGTCAACGCAATATTCAATCAATATTGTGTTTGCTGTGGCGTGGGTAATGGTTGCCTTAATTTAGTTTTCTTAGTTGTGTAAGTTGTTTTGGTGATTAGCAATATGTCAATTGCCACTCTTATAATGTCCTTGTATAAAGGGAATATATGCCTTTTCACTTTATAAATGCTCTGACACAATTGTATGTTCATGCAAATGCCAATAAACATTTTTATTTTTTTTTAAATGTGTTGGTTGTGATTTTCAGCTGACAACAATAACCAGACTAAGGAATTCTCTCATGAAAAACAAAACAAATATACCATGTAAAAGAGGAAACTTTTACATGTCTCTCAGACTGCAGGATGTGGTGGGGCAACCTGGGTGGATATGATGAGCCTAACTGACAGTTGCACAATCTGGCAGCACATACGTGATCATCCACCCTGAATCTGCTCAATGTTATTTTTAATTACCTGTGACTGGCGATACTCCATATCTCAGTTATGTGAACAGAACGTTTGTTGTTTTCCCACGGTTGATCAAACAAGTTCCTGAGAAACATTGAACAATAATAGGGATACTTGGCACAGAAATGGTAAGGATAATCCACTACGCTGCAGATGTCAACAGCAACCGTTTTTGGCTTGCTAACCCTAACACTGACAGTAATGTGACGCAAATAGTGATGCCTTAAGACAACATTAGATCATTTGATAAAGACAAACCAGCTTTTCCAATGTTAAAAGTGAGACATCCATCCATTATCTGTAACCGCTTATCCTATTCAGGGGGCTGGAGCCGATCCCAGCTGACATTGGGCGAAGGAAGGGTACACCCTGGACAGGTCTAATATAAACATGAGACAGTCAACTAATAATATTAGTTCTGATAAAATGCTAAAACAAAACAAAAAAGCGATAACCCCTCCTGATGCCTGACATTGCACTGGCAAGATTATACCAATGTGTGACAGCCCACAGAATACTGCAGTCATGTTTCTTTGTTTAGGCCATGGTTTGTAAAGTATTAAGTATTATCTGTTGACCAGACGTGCAGTATAATTGCTGGAAGTTCAATGTTTGCCACCCATCTAGTTGCCAATAGTTATTATTCACCTTAATGACTTTTAAGGTAAAACGAGTACAAGGAGTTTTTATCTGGTTATAAAACAGTCCAAATTTAAAACAGATGTCTCTATATGACCTACATAACTAAACAAGATCAGAAAGAAGATTGGCTATTTCTATACAGTTATTCTTAATGCCTGGCACCGGGTCCAGTTTCGCTCGCAGTGAGTAGTACATTAGCCAGTTAAAAGGAAGCAGGATGGGACTTTTCTTTAGAGAACTTTATTTTTGATGTTATTTTTTGTGGTTATGGCTGATACGGGGCAGGATCAGCAAAGAGAATAGGAAAAGAATAGGCCGAAGAACATGAGTCAACCTTGGTCATTCAACAGATGAAGAGAATTGCGGGATTTGAAAGGATTCAAAACCAATCCTGAATTGGCCCTCTTCCTCCAAAGCACCTTTCACACATGCAACCCTGAAATTATCTAGAGCAGTGGTTCTCAAACTTTTTTCACCAAATACCACCTCAGAAAATATTTGGCTCTCCAAGTACCACCATTATGACCGATGTTAAAATACATTAGCGGAGGCCTACCCTATATGGCACTTAAACTCTCACACAACTCTCATACTACGCAAGGGTTAGCCTCTCACACTAGGCCTGCACGATATGAGGAACATCTGCGATGTGCGATAACACTGTTCAATATTGCGATGACGATATGACTTGTGATAAATAAACAAATATTGAAGTGTGCATATTAGCTATACATATACATATACTGTATTTTATATATAACCAGGCTAAATGTTGTTTCTAGAGCAGCAACAGTAATGTTTACAACAGCAAAGCCACCACATAAACTCCTTAATATCTCACTGGAAACAAATCTAACATGTTAATAAAATAAATCATATTCCTGACATGAAAATACTAAATGAAGTTTATAAAGACTGAAGAACACAGACTTCAGTCAGTATCAGTCCTTCCTCCTTTCCTCTGTCCTCCTGTCCTCTCTCCTCTGTCCTCTGTCCTCTCTCCTCTGTCCTCTCTCCTCTGTCCTCTGTCCTCCCTCTGCTGCAGGTAACATTAGGGCTGATAGAGGGAAGAGGAGCTGTTTGGTTTCAGCCAGCTGATGAGTTTACAAGTAAGATATGTGACAAACTAACCTAACCAGTCCGACTACACAGCCTACTGCCAGCTTTAGTTTTAGCTGGTATAGCCAAGGGTTATGTTGCTCTGATACTTTATGAAGATAATAAATTAATAACACAGAGGTTGAAAGTGCATCACCGCTTCACGCCTTCCGTTCCTTCAAAATAAACTCCCCGGACACAAACACTGGATCACTGCTGACCAGGGAACTAAAGTCAGTCACAACTCAACTAAATAACTTAAACCTGTTTACAGTTCACTGTTAGCCGCCGAGCTAACGCGCTGTGCCTGTCTAAAGCGGTGGTGGATGACAGACTGCGGGCAGAGCAGATTGAAACGTTGCTTTCCTTTAACAGTTTCGTCATGTTTATGCTTGTTGAACAGGTGTAATGATAACGTGTCTTGGCCTTACACTTGCAACGTTTTATTGAACTTACGAGGAGTTGTAGCCGTCTCCACCGCGGCCTCTGATCAGCCGTTCACAGACTGACTGAGCTCCGACACAGCGCAGCAGAGGAGAGGATGCAGCGTTAACCATCCCTAAATATAATGATTGTTCTGATTCATCGCGTTCCAGACAGCGTTTTGCGATGTGTTCATCGCGCATGTTCATATGATGACGAAGAAAATGAGATTTATGGGTCAGCCCTATTTCTTATTGATTTTTTAAAAATATTTCAGAGATTCCTCTGCGTACCACTACAGAGAGCTCGCGTACGTACCACAGTTTGAGATCCATTGATCTATGTAATGCTTAGAGACGTTTTACAAACTATTTCTTTAAAGTTTACAAATCCTTTGGTAACCATTAACAAATACTTAATATAGTATATACAATGTTATAATATGTGCTACAATAATCTGTCAATAAATAGTTTAGGAATATAATCAGAATGTAATTGTTATCGTCTCCTATCAGCTATAAACAACTTATCTCATATTACACAAACTAATGATAAAATAACATAAATTATAACATTAATTAGTAAACGTTATTAATTATCATTTGGTTGTTTGTTAACAGTAAAATACTTATTAACTAAAGTTTAATTTATTAATGATGGTTATTATAAAGTGTTACCTGCAAATCTATTCATGAAGTTGTAATTTTTATATATTTTGTTTCCTACACATGTTTCTATCTGCATATTTCCCCTTAAAACATGTGATTGTGTAGTCAATGAGACAATCTTAAGAATATTTCCTCCTCTTTTCCTTGAAATTTTAAACCATCTTCCAAAGTTGCGGCCTTTTTAGTACAAAATTCTGTGTCCCTGGTACTGTCCATCCACATCTCACAAACCTTCATTTGCTGTTGCCACAGTCTTCACTTTTACTCTTGTAGCACTTCACACTCTATATAAACTTTACCAGGCTTTAACTGAGAAAATCAGTTCTTACTCTATTTTAGCTTCTATCCTAGCTTTTATTTTTAGCTTGTTTTTATTTTCTAATCCTCAACGTTTTTATGATTTTATAACTGTTTTAATTATGTCTTAATGTTCTTTTGCACTTTGCCATGCCTTACTTTTGCTTTGTAAAAGCGCCGTTGGACACAATCAAGCTCCAGCAAGTTCCAGAGTTCCTGAGAAACACTGAGCAATAATGTCAGAATGTTTTCTGAGGAAGAGAGGTGGTGCAGATAGATGTGGCCATGGATCAATGTCTCCACCCACTCGTGGAAGATATGTCACTGAAATATGTCATAGACTATAATTATGATTAACCTTTTATAACTGGAAAGCCGACAGAGCACAGTCAAGCAGAGAAATGCCTATTTGAAAAGTAAACATACTCAGCCTAATTCTAGTCTGGAAGTAAGTTACCCCATGAAAGACATAATGCACTGTTGTGTTTATTGATCCATTGTAACACATTAGTTAGCCATGCTGTGTTCATTTCTAATCTGGTCTATGGAAGACTTTGAGTCTAATTATTGTTTTTATGTTTTGTAGTGATAAATAATCCAGTGTCTCTTAAACTTTCTGTAATGTTGATATTCGGTTTACTCATTGCACGTTAAATGCAAAAACACTTTATAATAACCATCATTAATAAATGGTAAATGGACAGTTAATTAAACTTTAGTTAATAATTATTTTACTGTTATCAAACAATAAAATGATACAGATATTCACTAATTATTAGTAATACTATAATTTGTGTTATTTTAACAGTTTATTGTTGTACACATTATAACATTTTATATACTCTGTTAAGTATTTGTTACAGCTTACCAAATGATTTAAAATTACCATACGATACGATTTCCATGGTTCCGATACGATTCAGGATGATATTTAGCTCATCTAGAGCGATAAGATATGATTCAATGATTTGAAATTGATACAGTAACTTTTTTTGCCAAAAATTCAGTCAGTGTGACTGTGAAATAAGTATCTGATACTGGACAGTACAGGTTAGGATTCCTCAAAGTTTTTCTTGTAAGTGAATCAGGGATAAATTAATTATGGATATAAACAAGTAAACAACGATTAATGGCAAATACATACACCTTTTATTTGAAAATAATAAAAAGTGCAACTGCAGGACCTGCTGCTTCAGTTCTCAAGATACAAGGCAGTGCAATATTTAACAAAAAATATAATAAAGCAACTTCTATTCAAGTTATATGAACAGTGGTTTAACCTGCTGCTTCTGTACTCATTTTCAGTATAAACTGTGGATCAATAATACAGAGATCCAACAGCTGATAGTGATCAAACAGCTGATATTGATCAGACAGCTGATAGTGATCAAACAGCTGATATTGATCAGGCAGCTGATAGTGATCAGACAGCTGATAGTGATCAAACAGCTGATAGTGATCAAACAGCTGATAGTGATCAGACAGCTGATAGTGATCAAACAGCTGATAGTGATCAAACAGCTGATAGTGATCAAACAGCTGATATTGATCAGACAGCTGATAGTGATCAAACAGCTGATAGTGATCAAACAGCTGATAGTGATCAGACAGCTGATAGTGATCAAACAGCTGATATTGATCAGGCAGCTGATAGTGATCAGACAGCTGATAGTGATCAAACAGTTTGGGACAGAATCATTCCTCTACAAACGCTGTTTAAATAATCTGCTGATAGTAATCAAATAGTCCACCTACAGTGTTCATGTAGGGTCTTTTCATACATGAAAACATCTGGAAAAACATTTTAAAACTACGTTAGACTAACGTTAGTTGAATTTCTGTTTTGTTTTTTACTTTACTCCCGTCGTGATAATTCACCTCACCTCATCTGCTCTCCAGCTGGATACGTGAGGCTGATGCTGCGTTCACATACAGTAGATATCATGACGGGGAAAGGAAAGTCATTTTCTCTGAATGAAAAATCGACAGCGCACGGGGAAAGCACCTGTGGGTGAAGCCGCCCTCGTCTCCTGCAGACCGCTGCTCATCTCCCTCCAGCCGCTACCGGCTGAGAGAGGAGGAGTCATGGAAGCGCGCTCGCGCTGCAGAGGGCAGAGCTGACGCATGTTTGAAGAACCGGACTGACGGTTAACATTTCTTTACTAATACACGTGCTAAAAACACTTTCATATAAAGTTTGTCGTCCTTAAATACAAGGTGCAAATCCTTAATATTGACACAATCGATTTTTGCGTTTCAAATCGATTTTATATCGATATACGTCTCCCGTGAAGGACAACTAGCCGAGTACCGATCAATGTAGTTGTATCGTAGGAATATAAATCGATACATCGATATAGTAGATGAATCGTTACACCCCTACTACAAATCTATTCATGAAGTTGTTATTTTTATATATTTTGTGTCCTACACATGTTTCTATCTACATAGTTCTCCTTAAAACATGTGATTGTGTAGTCAATGAGACAATCTTACCGGAACATTTCCTCCTCTGTTCCTTGAAATTTTAAACCATCTTCCAAAGTTGCAGCCTTTTTAGTACAAAATTCTGTGTCCCTGGTACTGTCCATCCACATCTCACATTGTCAGATGTGACATCCCATAAACCTTCATTTGCTGTGGCCACAGTCTTCACTTTTACTTTTGTAGCACTACAGGTCTGGAGGACTACAGAGAGAGGAGATGATAGTGGCATCATCAATGTGTGCAAAAACGTAAAATGTCACAGAAAGATGCATGTTTTTGGGGATAATATGGTGTAAATAAAGTACATATAGCATGTATTTTAGTTATATGTTACATGGAGCTGTAATTTTTACAAAAACATACAGACAACATACAAATTTACAGTCTCTATCACTCAAAACTCATGAACCTTTTTTGAAAAGGTTGAATGAAACCTTTTTCCTGTCTGTCTACAGTACCCATTTATCATATATCAGACTACATTGTGCTATCTAATAGGATAATATACAAAACTTACTTACAAAAGGATTACAGAATCTTCTGAAGACTGAAATGTATATTTCCCTCACTCCACCATCCCAGCAGAGATTTGCTTCATATAGTAGACCTACTAAAGTTTTTCAGCTGGGCCTGTGGCAGCTGTTGGATAATGTAAGAGCCTGTCCAAATGTAATAAAATGAGTTTATACCTATTTCATGAAGTTTGCTAATTGCTCGGGACTAGGACTGTGTTTGTTACTTTATAACAGATAGAACAGGCGACAGATGGATCTTTTTGCAGGTTTATTTGGAAAAAGTTAAAAAAGGTAACGTTACAAATACGAAATGTGCAAACATGCTTTAAAGACAGATGCGCTCACAGCCGGCGGTACCGTGAGGTGGTCGGCGGTGTGTTTCTGTTTCTGTGTACTGCCGACAGATGCCTCTCTCATTCAGCAGCCTTGTTATGTTCGTATACACTAGTTGTCCCTCATCGTCTCAGTCGCTAAATTAATTTATTCCTCACCGCTGACGACCGGCACCTCAAAGTCTCGCCACATATCCATGTTGTTCAAATTGCCCGTCGTTCACCTCCAATGTATCTGTAAACAATCCTGCTGCCATGGCACCGTTTGTTTACGGTGACCTGTGACAGTTGCGTCACGGACTGTGCGCCTCCATTTGTCCTGCCCCGGTTGTTAGCTACCCTGGTCCGTGCCGTTCACATTGAAATCAACCCTGGTCTGACCCACCTCTCAACCTGGGTCGCGAAGCCGAGTCGGTCAATGCGGGTTAACCCTTTCAAACACATAATCAGCCCTGGTTCAACCCTGGTTGAGCCCTCGGTGTGAAAGGGGTAAAAGAAACTCTTCACTTGATATACTCCGATATTGTAGTGTTAAACTGAACAAAAGAGCTTCTTTTGTTGGCAAAAACAATGTTGACTACAACCTATATAGGTTTTCTCTATATAAATATGGGGTCTGTTTTCCCAGTTTGTTAAGAGGATAAACGTTATACTCATTCCTGATTGAGGAAACTTTTGTGGTTTGGAGGGGTATCAATATTGTGTTTGCTGTGGCGTGGGTGATATGCTGCTGTACTGATTATGTGTTTTTTTGTTTGGTTGTTTTATTTCTTCAATGTTGTGTTAATTTAGTTTTCTTAGTTGTGTAAGTTGTTTTGGTGTTTAACAATGTGTCAATTGCCACTTTTATAATGTCCTTGTACTGTATAAAGGGAATATATGCCTTTTCACTTTATAAATGCTCTGACACAATTGTATGTTCATGCAAAAGCCAATAAACAAAGTTTTTTTTAAATTTTTTTTTTTTTAAATGTGTTGGTTGTGACTTTCAGCTGACAACATAACCAGACTAAGGAATTCTCTCATGAAAAACAAAACAAATGTACCATGTTAAAGAGGAAACTTTTACATGTCTCTCAGACTGCAGGATGTGGTGGGGCAGCCTGGGTGGATATGATGAGCCTAACTGACTGTTGCAGAATCTGGCAGCACATAAGAGAAGTAGATCATCCGCCCTTAATCTGCTCAATGTTATTTACTTACCTGTAACTGCCGATACTCCATATCTCAGTTATGTGAACAGAATGTTTGTTGTTTTCACACGGTTGATCAAACAAGTTCCTGAGAAACATTGAACAATGATAGGGATACTTGGCACAGAAATGGTAAGGATAATTCACTAAGCTGCAGATGTCAACAGCAACAGTTTTGGGCTTGCCGGCTTTGGTCCTTTTGGTGGGCCGGGTCAACGACAGCTCACAGAGGTTGAGTCACAAACAACCAGCAGTAGTGAACAGAACTTTGTCCTTTTCCAGTTTCCATGTGCGCTGCCAAATGGGTTCATTAAAGGTCCAGTTTTTAGGATTTAGGGGGATCTATTAGCAGAAATGGAATATAATATTCATAACTATGTTTTCTTTAGTGTATAATCACCTGAAACTAAGAATTGTGTTTTTGTTAGCTTAGAGTGAGTCCTTCATAGACCATCCGGCGATCTTCCACATCCATTGGGCCCATAGAGCAGGCGCAGTAGCGTTTCCGTTAACTCCGCCTCCCAGCCCTCGGTCTGGGTCTCATTCACATGAGATTCTGGATTCAGCTATTAGTGCATTTTACAACTTTTAGGATTTACTGATTTAAATAAGGGCTATTAGAGTGTTCGTAGTGGGAAGTTGATTTACCTAAAAATAAATTATCCGCCGAGTTACAGACATCTCTTTCCCAATGTAAGTCTATGGGAAAAAGTATTTTTGGGCCCAATGGCATCAAGTGACGGACACAGAAGTTGTAGTACCACCGTTTGGCCTCTACGTAAACTTGCTTCACATCTTCCAATCGAGACTGGCCAATAAGGACGTGTCTTACATCTTTCAGCATAGGTCCCGTCCACGAGATTCAGCTTTTTGATTTGCACACAAAAGTGTTTGATTCACATTAATACATTATTAATCACACATTTATTTTACTAACTATAAAACATTTTTTGATTGCAGTGTGGAAAGTTTTGCTCTCAAACCTATTCTGATTGATTGCATAGTAAAAAAACAAGAGTCACTCCATATACTCTAGCTCACTTACTAAACCTGCTAAAGCCTCTGAAAGACAGCAAAGTCGGCCGAGAGCGCCGGCGCCCTCAGAGAGTGGGAGAGATATTCCAATGTAAGGGATGGGGGACATAATCCACAGTCCTAATAATGAGTAATGGGCAAAGCAAACTAGATCCAAATTAAACTTCATATTTTCTGGATTTCTTCTCTCCAGTCATACAATTAGTGTTGTGTGTTATTGTATGTGTGTGTCTGTGGCCTGTGATAGTTTAGGAATATAATCAGAATGTAATTGTTATCCTCTCCTGTCAGCTATAAACAAATTATCTCATATTACACAAACTAATGATAAAATAACATAAATTATAACATTAATTAGTAAACATTATTAATTATCATTTCGTTGTTTGTTAACAGTAAAATAACTATTAACTAAAGTTTAATTTATTAATGATGGTTATTATAAAGTGTTACCTGCATTAGTTCTGATAAAATACTAAAACAAAACAAAAAAAGTGATAACCCCTCCTGTTGCCTGACATTGCACTGGCAAGATTATACCAATGTGTGACAGCCCACAGACTACTGCAGTCATGTTTCTTTGTTTAGGCCATGGTTTGTAAAGTATTAAGTATTATTAGTTGACTAAACATGCAGTATAATTGCTGGAAGTTCAATGTTTGCCACCCATCTAGTTGCCAGTAGTTATTATTCACATATTTTCAGTAGCATGAACACTGATTTGACCCTCACATTTCACCTTAATGACTTTTAAGGTAAAACAAGTACAGGGAGTTTTTAACTGGTTATAAAACAGTCCAAATTTAAAACAGATGTCTCTATATGACCTACATAACTAAACAAGATCAGAAAGAAGTTTGGCTATTTCTATACAGTTATTCTTAATGCCTGGCATCGGGTCCAGTTTCGCTCGCAGTGAGTAGTACATTAGCCAGTTAAAAGGAAGCAGGATGGGACTTTTCTTTAGAGAACTTTATTTTTGATGTTATTTTTTGTGGTTATGGCTGATACGGGGCACGATCAGCAAAGAGAATAGGAAAAGAATAGGCCGAAGAACATGAGTCAACCTTGGTCATTCAACAGATGAAGAGAATTGCGGGATTTGAAAGGATTCAAAACCAATCCTGAATTGGCCCTCTTCCTCCAAAGCACCTTTCACACATGCAACCCTGAAATTATCTAGAGCAGTGGTTCTCAAACTTTTTTCACCAAGTACCACCTCAGAAAATATTTGGCTCTCCAAGTACCACCATTATGACCGATGTTAAAATACAGTAGCGGAGGCCTACCCTATATGGCACTTAAACTCTCACACAACTCTCATACTACGCAAGGGTTAGCCTCTCACACTAGGCCTGCACGATATGAGGAACATCTGTGATGTGCGATAACACTGTTCAATATTGCGATGACGATATGACTTGTGATAAATAAACAAATATTGAAGTGTGCATATTAGCTATACATATACATATACTGTATTTAAAATATAACCAGGCTAAATGTTGTTTCTAGAGCAGCAACAGTAATGTTTACAACATTAAAGTCACCATATTAACTCCTTAATATCTCACTGGAAACAAATCTAACATGTTAATAAAATAAATCATATTCCTGACATGAAAATACTAAATGAACTTTATAAAGACTGAAGAACACAGACTTCAGTCAGTATCAGTCCGTCCTCCTTTCCTCTGTCCTCCTGTCCTCTGTTCTGTCCTCTGTCCTGTCCTCTCTCCTCTGTCCTCTCTCCTCTGTCCTCTGTCCTCCCTCTGCTGCAGGTAACATTAGGGCTGATAGAGGGAAGAGGAGCTGTTTGGTTTCATCCAGCTGATGAGTTTACAAGTAAGATATGTGACAAACTAACCTAACCAGTCCGACTACACAGCCTACTGCCAGCTTTAGTTTTAGCTGGTATAGCCAAGGGTTATGTTGCTCTGATACTTTATGAAGATAATAAATTAATAACACAGAGGTTGAAAGTGCATCACCGCTTCACGCCTTCCGTTCCTTCAAAATAAACTCCCTGGACACAAACACTGGATCACTGCTGACCAGGGAACTAAAGTCAGTCACAACTCAACTAAATAACTTAAACCTGTTTACAGTTCACTGTTAGCCGCCGAGCTAACGCGCTGTGCCTGTCTAAAGCGGCGGTGGATGACAGACTGCGGGCAGAGCAGATTGAAACGTTGCTTTCCTTTAACAGTTTCGTCATGTTTATGCTTGTTGAACAGGTGTAATGATAACATGTCTTGGCCTTACACTTGCAAAGTTTTATTGAACTTACGAGTAGTTGTAGCCGTCTCCACCGCGGCCTCTGATCAGCCGTTCACAGACTGACTGAGCTCCGACACAGCGCAGCAGAGGAGAGGATGCAACGTTAACCATCCCTAAATATAATGATTGTTCTGATTCATCGCGTTCCAGACAGCGTTTTGCGATGTGTTCATCGCGCATGTTCATATGATGACGAAGAAAATGAGATTTATGGGTCAGCCCTATTTCTTATTGATTTTTTAAAAATATTTCAGATTCCTCTGCGTACCACTACAGAGAGCTCGCGTACGTACCACAGTTTGAGATCCATTGATCTATGTAATGCTTAGAGACGTTTTACAAACTATTTCTTTAAAGTTTACAAATCCTTTGGTAACCATTAACAAATACTTAATATAGTATATAAAATGTTATAATATGTGCTACAATAATCTGTCAATAAATAGTTTAGGAATATAATCAGAATGTAATTGTTATCCTCTCCTGTCAGCTATAAACAACTTATCTCATATTACACAAACTAATGATAAAATAACATAAATTATAACATTAATTAGTAAACGTTATTAATTATCATTTGGTTGTTTGTTAACAGTAAAATACTTATTAACTAAAGTTTAATTTATTAATGATGGTTATTATAAAGTGTTACCTGCAAATCTATTCATGAAGTTGTAATTTTTATATATTTTGTTTCCTACACATGTTTCTATCTGCATATTTTCCCTTAAAACATGTGATTGTATAGTCAATGAGACAATCTTAAGAATATTTCCTCCTCTTTTCCTTGAAATTTTAAACCATCTTCCAAAGTTACGGCCTTTTTAGTACAAAATTCTGTGTCCCTGGTACTGTCCATCCACATCTCACAAACCTTCATTTGCTGTTGCCACAGTCTTCACTTTTACTCTTGTAGCACTTCACACTCTATATAAACTTTACCAGGCTTTAACTGAGAAAATCAGTTCTTACTCTATTTTAGCTTCTATCCTAGCTTTTATTTTTAGCTTGTTTTTATTTTCTAATCCTCAACGTTTTTATGATTTTATAACTGTTTTAATTATGTCTTAATGTTCTTTTGCACTTTGCCATGCCTTACTTTTGCTTTGTAAAAGCGCCGTTTGACACAATCAAGCTCCAGCAAGTTCCAGAGTTCCTGAGAAACACTGAGCAATAATGTCAGAATGTTTTCTTAGGAAGAGAGGTGGTGCAGATAGATGTGGCCATGGATCAATGCCTCCACCCACTCGTGGAAGATATGTCACTGAAATATGTCATAGACTATAATTATGATTAACCTTTTATAACTGGAAAGCCGACAGAGAAATGCCTCTTTGAAAAGTAAACATACTCAGCCTAATTCTTGTCTGGAAGTAAGTTACCCCATGAAAGACATAATGCACTGTTGTGTTTATTGATCCATTGTAACACATTAGTTAGCCATGCTGTGTTCATTTCTAATCTGGTCTATGGAAGACTTTGAGTCTAATTATTGTTTTTATGTTTTGTAGTGATAAATAATCCAGTGTCTCTTAAACTTTCTGTAATGTTGATATTCGGTTTACTCATTGCACGTTAAATGCAAAAACACTTTATAATAACCATCATTAATAAATGGTAAATGGACAGTTAATTAAACTTTAGTTAATAATTATTTTACTGTTATCAAACAATAAAATGATACAGATATTCACTAATTATTAGTAATACTATAATTTGTGTTATTTTAACAGTTTATTGTTGTACACATTATAACATTTTATATACTCTGTTAAGTATTTGTTACAGCTTACCAAATGATTTAAAATTACCATACGATACGATTTCCATGGTTCCGATACGATTCAGGACGATATTTAGCTCATCTAGAGCGATACGATACGATACGATTCAATGATTTGAAATTGATACAGTAACTTTTTTTGCCAAAAATTCAGTCAGTGTGACTGTGAAATAAATATCTGATACTGGACAGTACAGGTTAGGATTCCTCAAAGTTTTTCTTGTAAGTGAATCAGGGATAAATTAATTATGGATATAAACAAGTAAACAACGATTAATGGCAAATACATACACCTTTTATTTGAAAATAATAAAAAGTGCAACTGCAGGACCTGCTGCTTCAGTTCTCAAGATACAAGGCAGTGCAATATTTAACAAAAAATATAATAAAGCAACTTCTATTCAAGTTATATGAACAGTGGTTTAACCTGCTGCTTCTGTACTCATTTTCAGTATAAACTGTGGATCAATAATACAGAGATCCAACAGCTGATAGTGATCAAACAGCTGATATTGATCAGACAGCTGATAGTGATCAAACAGCTGATATTGATCAGGCAGCTGATAGTGATCAGACAGCTGATAGTGATCAAACAGCTGATAGTGATCAAACAGCTGATAGTGATCAGACAGCTGATAGTGATCAAACAGCTGATAGTGATCAAACAGCTGATAGTGATCAAACAGCTGATATTGATCAGACAGCTGATAGTGATCAAACAGCTGATAGTGATCAAACAGCTGATAGTGATCAGACAGCTGATAGTGATCAAACAGCTGATATTGATCAGGCAGCTGATAGTGATCAGACAGCTGATAGTGATCAAACAGTTTGGGACAGAATCATTCCTCTACAAACGCTGTTTAAATAATCTGCTGATAGTAATCAAATAGTCCACCTACAGTGTTCATGTAGGGTCTTTTCATACATGAAAACATCTGGAAAAACATTTTAAAACTACGTTAGACTAACGTTAGTTGAATTTCTGTTTTGTTTTTTACTTTACTCCCGTCGTGATAATTCACCTCACCTCATCTGCTCTCCAGCTGGATACGTGAGGCTGATGCTGCGTTCACATACAGTAGATATCATGACGGGGAAAGGAAAGTCATTTTCTCTGAATGAAAAATCGACAGCGCACGGGGAAAGCACCTGTGGGTGAAGCCGCCCTCGTCTCCTGCAGACCGCTGCTCATCTCCCTCCAGCCGCTACCGGCTGAGAGAGGAGGAGTCATGGAAGCGCGCTCGCGCTGCAGAGGGCAGAGCTGACGCATGTTTGAAGAACCGGACTGACGGTTAACATTTCTTTACTAATACACGTGCTAAAAACACTTTCATATAAAGTTTGTCGTCCTTAAATACAAGGTGCAAATCCTTAATATTGACACAATCGATTTTTGCGTTTCAAATCGATTTTATATCGATATACGTCTCCCGTGAAGGACAACTAGCCGAGTACCGATCAATGTAGTTGTATCGTAGGAATATAAATCGATACATCGATATAGTAGATGAATCGTTACACCCCTACTACAAATCTATTCATGAAGTTGTTATTTTTATATATTTTGTGTCCTACACATGTTTCTATCTACATAGTTCTCCTTAAAACATGTGATTGTGTAGTCAATGAGACAATCTTACCGGAACATTTCCTCCTCTGTTCCTTGAAATTTTAAACCATCTTCCAAAGTTGCAGCCTTTTTAGTACAAAATTCTGTGTCCCTGGTACTGTCCATCCACATCTCACATTGTCAGATGTGACATCCCATAAACCTTCATTTGCTGTGGCCACAGTCTTCACTTTTACTTTTGTAGCACTACAGGTCTGGAGGACTACAGAGAGAGGAGATGATAGTGGCATCATCAATGTGTGCAAAAACGTAAAATGTCACAGAAAGATGCATGTTTTTGGGGATAATATGGTGTAAATAAAGTACATATAGCATGTATTTTAGTTATATGTTACATGGAGCTGTAATTTTTACAAAAACATACAGACAACATACAAATTTACAGTCTCTATCACTCAAAACTCATGAACCTTTTTTGAAAAGGTTGAATGAAACCTTTTTCCTGTCTGTCTACAGTACCCATTTATCATATATCAGACTACATTGTGCTATCTAATAGGATAATATACAAAACTTACTTACAAAAGGATTACAGAAACTTCTGAAGACTGAAATGTATATTTCCCTCACTCCACCATCCCAGCAGAGATTTGCTTCATATAGTAGACCTACTAAAGTTTTTCAGCTGGGCCTGTGGCAGCTGTTGGATAATGTAAGAGCCTGTCCAAATGTAATAAAATGAGTTTATACCTATTTCATGAAGTTTGCTAATTGCTCGGGACTAGGACTGTGTTTGTTACTTTATAACAGATAGAACAGGCGACAGATGGATCTTTTTGCAGGTTTATTTGGAAAAAGTTAAAAAAGGTAACGTTACAAATACGAAATGTGCAAACATGCTTTAAAGACAGATGCGCTCACAGCCGGCGGTATCGTGAGGTGGTCGGCGGTGTGTTTCTGTTTCTGTGTACTGCCGACAGATGTCTCTCTCATTCAGCAGCCTTGTTATGTTCGTATACACTAGTTGTCCCTCATCGTCTCAGTCGCTAAATTAATTTATTCCTCACCGCTGACGACCAGGAGCCCCGCACCTCAAAGTCTCGCCACATATCCATGTTGTTCAAATTGCCCGTCGTTCACCTCCAATGTATCTGAAAACAATCCTGCTGCCATGGCACCGTTTGTTTACGGTGACCTGTGACAGTTACGTCACGGACTGTGCGCCTCCATTTGTCCTGCCCCGGTGGTTAGCTACCCTGGTCCGTGCCGTTCACATTGAAATCAACCCTGGTCTGACCCACCTCTCGACCTGGGTCGCGAAGCCGAGTCGGTCAACGCGGGTTAACCCTTTAAAACACACAATCAGCCCCTGCAAAAGCCAATAAACCTTTTTTTTTTTTTTTAAATGTGTTGGTTGTGACTTTCAGCTGACAACAATAACCAGACTAAGGAATTCTCTCATGAAAAACGAAACAAATATACCATGTAAAAGAGAAAACTTTTACATGTCTCTCAGACTGCAGGATGTGGTGGGGCAGCCTGGGTGGATATGATTAGCCGAACTGACTGTTGCACAATCTGGCAGCACATAATTGATCATCCTACCTGAATCTGTTCAATGTTATTAACTTACCTGTAACTGGTGATACTGAATATCTCAGTTATGTGAACAGAACATTTGTTGTTTTCACACAGTTGATCAAACAAGTTCCTGAGAAACATTGAACAATAATAGGGATAATTGTTGACTACTTAGCACAGAAATGGTAAGGATACTCCACTACGCTGCAGATGTCAACAGCAACGGTTTTGGGCTTGCCGGCTTTGGTCCTTTTGGTGGGCCGGGTCAACGACGGCTCACAGAGGTCGATTAAGTCCTCGTCCGAGATCCTTGGGGATACTTCTGCTTTCTGGTCATGCAGTGCCAGAGGCTCCCGAGACTACAAGAAAGGAAGTCACAGGAGATCAGATGAAGAGGGAGAAAAGTATAGTGCAGGCTTTCAGAGAATTTCTGAATATAATTTGAAGAATATAATTTGTAAAATAAGTAATTATCGTAAATTAACACAAGAGAGACCAAAACAATTGTGTCAGGTTCTATTTCTTTAAAATCAGAATACCAGTGATTAGGCCTGAATGCCTTCTATGTTAAACTAACAGTGTCCTTTTAAACAGTTTGTCCCATAAGTCAAGAATAGAAGTACATTATGTATTAACATAAAAACAGTATTACAGCTCAGAGAGCATCAGGCGACCAGAACATGGTCCTTTTCCAGTTTCCACGTGCGCTGCCAAATGCGTTCATTAAAGGGACTGTTTGTAACTTCTTACACGTATAAATCATCAGTCGGTGTCCCATGCGCGCTCACGTGTGGCTACGCTGTTCAGACAAGACTCCAACACAAACTACACGGAAGCACCAAAACCGCAAAGTTATATCTAGTGAAGCCCGTCTTGCAAAACAGTGTTGGCCGCAGTCGGAGGACGCGGGGGAGACCGTAGTCTTGGTCTCCAGGGCCGGAGTCTCTGCTGTACTATGCTCCTCTGCCTGCTTGCCTTCACTCACACACCGCGCTCGTTCTCACTCACTACCTCGCTACACCTCACGTGCATGCGCGCACACTACACACGGCAGAAGAGTTAGTTTAGCTCTGAGAATATGTAGTGAATGTACAGTGGACGTTTGTGCAGAAATAAATGCTGCAGCTCCTCCAGACCAACAGAGGTTTCCCGTGTCTTGTGAGGCAGGAAAAGCCAACACTAGGATCATTGATTCATGGAGAGACCTTCGTCTGGTCAGCTATAACATTACTGCCAAGCAGGTGAAATATAGAGTGATATTGTGGTTTTAGCTGATGTGTGTCGCCTCACTGTTTTGACGGATGCTCGCTCACATTCAGGTAGCGCGTGCACACGGGCGAGCGCAAGCAACAGGACGCTGACTTTCGTTGACTTAACGACCACAGGTGTCGCTGTTACAACCAATTTCTGATTCTTACAAACAGTCCTTTTAACGCTATTTTATTGTATTAGTCTCATGTTGTGTGCAATGAAGGTTTCATCTGTTAACAAACAGGTTGATAATAATAATTGTTATAATAATGAAGGTTATCTATATATAACACTTATCAGAACGTGTGCTCATTACAAAGTGCTTTACAAGGTGGACATAAAAATAATAAAGGATAGAATCCAATGCCAGAAACACGCACATTTACACATAGATTTACAAACAAATATATATAAATCCCAACGTGGTCTGTGGCCTACAGATCGGATCTAACAGGAAGGCTGCTGGAAACTGTCTGACTTGACTGCAGCTTTTAGTCACCACCCTCTGCTGCAGCAGCTTTTAGTCACCACCCTCTGCTGCAGCAGCAGCTTTTAGTCACCACCCCCTGCTGCTGCAGCTTTTAGTCACCACCCCCTGCTGCTGCTGCCGCCTGATCTCGTCTACTTTCCAGGCGAGGCGCAGTTCATCTCCAACAAGCCTACTCTCTCTCATTCACAACCTTTCTGTCTCTCTCCCTCTCTACTGGTTCCTACTCTATCAGCTAACCAGTGGCGGCTGGTGGAAATTTTTCTCGGTAGGGCTGTGCCACATCCAATCAATTTCAGCAAACATCCCGGTATGATTTAATGCAAAAAGTGAAGTTATCAAAAACACATTACTACTTTTCAGTTAAATAATCAACAATTATTTTATTCCAACAGGAGCAGTAAAGAATGCTTAGAAAAACACAACAGTATAACATGTACTCAGTGGTGGAAAGTAACTAAGTACATTTACTCAAGTACTGTACTTAAGTACAATTTTGAGGTACTTGTACTTTACTTGAGTATTTCCATGTTCTGATACTTTCTACTTGTACTCCACTACATCTCAGAGGGAAATATTGTACTTTTTACTCCACCACATTGATTTAATAACTTTAGTTACTTTACAGATTCAGATTATTAATACAAAATATAATCAACGAATAAATGATGATGTATTAATATAGATTAAACTACCCAGCAGTATATAAAGTCATTAAAATGAGCTCCACCTTTACCAGCTGCAACATTAAAGTGATGAACACATTAATGCATCAATAAGTATAATCCAATAATATACAGTATTCTGCATAATGAGTACATTTATGTTTGGTACTTTAAATCTGAAGTAGCTGAGATTGGAGCAAATATGATTTAAAAAAGTTATTTTTATAAAACGGTTGCTATATCGTGACAGTAGTACATGAAACAGGTAACCTGAAAAAAATCATGTCCCTCTGTGTGTCACGGCTCTGGCCTTGACTCCAGTAGTTTTCCAGTGTTCTGCTTCCCCTGGGTCTCCCCCTCCCCTGCCTGTCTGTGTGGGTGTGGCAGGGGCGCGGCTTCCTAATCAGGCACCTGGTCTCACTCTCCACTCTGCACTCTGCACCTGTCAACAATCACCTAATCAACCTACAGTACAAGAACACCAGCTTTCCTGCCAGTCCTCGCCAGATTGTTCTGCCTACCAGTTGGTATTCACTCGGCCGCTCTGTATTATAAATTACCAGAGTTATTCTTGTGGTTCCTAGTGCTTCTGATATTTAACATTGTGTTCTCCTGTCTTCTGGATTCCAGTGCCAACCTCCCATCGAGCCATCCTCACGCCGCCGCAGCTCATTCCTCCAGCCACTCCACCCTGCTCAACAGTGCCTGTCCCCTGCCTTCTACAGCGCCCTCACCACCTTTATTACAATAAATCCACCTGACTTTCAACCACCATCCAACTGTGTCTGTGTCTGCTTCTGGGTCCTAAACCAAAGCCCTCACACTGTGTCCTCCAGTGTGCTCCTAACGACATCTGTAAGATTTCACATACCGGAGGAAAACAAGCAGTAAGAGCTGATCTGAGCTGTCCAGCTGCCGCGGCTGTCAATCACTCGCGAACTCCGACCAAACGGTCAAAGTAGGCAGCGCTGATCAAATATGAATCAATATGATGTTACGTTGATGCCTATTTATCGCCTCAAATGTTTTCAGAATCATCTTGTAGTGTACTGTTTAGCTGTAAGATGAGAACGTTTTTGACGCCACCGCAATTGTGAAATCTGGTGAAGGAATGCCAAGTTCCGGTCACATGACCGGAGCACAGCCAATAGGAACGCTCTCTCAATGAAATGACCTGTGATTGGTCAAAGTCTCCCGTCACGGGCTAGATGTTCTAAAGCCTGACGAGCAGTAGCTGCTTGGGGCGATACAATAATCGCCCCTCTCGTATTAATTTGAGGACGCTGATTGGCTAAATTGAATGTCATTCGTTCATAGCTTGAATCAGCTGTTGGCTAAGCTGCTACATAGACCCGCCTGCTGGGGGCGATTTCCCCATCGCCCCAGAGTTGAACTTCAGACATACAGACAGACAGAGGGGAGTCAGACAGACAGAGGGGAGTCAGACAGGCAGAGGGGAGTCAGACAGACAGAGGGGAGTCAGACAGGCAGAGGGGAGTCAGACAGGCAGAGGGGAGTCAGACAGACAGAGGGGAGTCAGACAGGCAGAGGGGAGTCAGACAGACAGAGGGGAGTCAGACAGGCAGAGGAGAATCAGGGGACGTGCAAGAAAACCATATATTTTGCACGGATGATTTTCTGTCATATTTTACACATATTACTGTGTGCATTCCATATTTTAAGCACACAAATATTGACAATATAATTTATTATTATTATTAGTAGTAGAAGTAATGTTTTTTTTTGTGTGTGGCTGTCGGGCTGATGATTTTTTTTTTAGGTTACTTGTTTCATGTACTCCTGTCACGATATAGCGACCGTTTTATAAACACAACTTTGTTTAATCATATTTGCTCCAATCTCACCTACACCTTCAGCTTTAAGGAATGCTTTTAAAAGATTGCTTACTAGTAAAAATGCATTTCAAGTTCAGGGAATACCCTTAATGGCCAGCCTCTCGTGAAGCGGTTCTTGCAGGGGGTCTGGAGGAGGTAATGCCCGGTGATGCTTGCCCTTGGTGAAGGGCTCTTTTGAGCCTCTGGGGCGCTCCTCTCTTTTGCATCACTCATCTCACCTCAAGCGCCATAAATAAGAAGCGCGACACTCCCACCTAGTGATTAAAATGCGTTTTTACACCACAACAATACAGCATTACATGATTTGACTTCCACAACACATGCTGCCACACTCATTCAAAATATCACAGTGTACACAGGGAAGTAAGAACCGTAGCTGAGTTTCATGCAGTAAATAATACTGCATGAAAAAAGCTGCATTAATTTAAATTGACCTACTTTAACCGGACACCTCGCGTGAGAACTCATCATGCCTGTTAAGTTTTGGAAGCATACTACTACTGCTGCTGCTGCTATTGTTTGGAAATTCAGTAAGTAACCTACCTCAAAAACTTAACTTAAACTTGATTGCATTCACCATATACATACATGTATTTACATGTCAGAAGCTGTGGATCAGTTTAAGGATGACCCACTCTACCCACTGAGCTACAGCTGCCCCTACCTCTGAGTTTTGAAAGGTTTTTACTCTACTGATGACGCCCTGCCATCGAAATTCAAAACAAATGATTGGTTTCAAATTGATTGTCATTTCTTTAAATACACAGACAAACATGACTTAAGTCTTAATGTGAGTTATTAATACTGTTATTAATAGTGCTAAAGGCATGTTAACATCAGTAATGTTGGGTTAAATCAGGCTCATATGTTTTTTAGTTATTGTCAGTTCAGTAAAACAAATGCATGCTTGTTTTTCATCTAGAAGTCAAACTGTTCAATATATATAACGTTATATCTGTAATATATGGTTTAAAATACCTTCCACAGTATTTTAAAAAACGTTTGTTGGTATGTAAAGTATCTTATGTTGAAGCATTATTCACAACCTTTAGTGGACAGTCAAGGTTACCAGGTCAAGGTTACTAGGGAGGAGAAAAAGGATGCCACAGCTGTGTAAAAAGAAAGAGGATGTCATAACCTTTGTTTGTTTAGCACTAGGCCTGTCACAATAATAACTAGATCGATTTGACTTTGACTTTATCGTACAATATATGGACATGAACTCAATAATTTTGACATTATTGATTTACAGCACATGACATCAAAAATGTTTATGTTATCGACTTACCGTATGCTATATGGACATGACCTCAATAATTTTCATGTTATTGACTTATCGTACAATATATAGACATGACCTCAATCATTTTTACGTTATTGACTTATGGCCGGATGCATTATGTTTTTGGGTTGTCCGTCCGTCCGGTCCATTCTCTTGAACGCGATATCTCAGGAACGCCTTGAGGGAATTTCTTCAAATTTGGCACAAACATCCACTTGGACTCAAGGATAACATAATTAGATTTTGGTGTTCAGAGGTCAAAGGTCAAGGCCACTGTGACCTCACGTCCGTCCCATTCTCGTGACCACGATATCTCAGGAACGCCTTGAGGGTATTTCTTCACATTTAGCACAAATGTCCACTTGGACCCAAGGATGAACTGATTAGATTTTGGTGGTCAAAGGTCAACGTTATTGTGATCTCAAAAACATGTTTTGGGCCATAACTCAAAAATTCATATGATAATTATGAAGATTTGTACTAAAATGTCTAATAGAATAAAATTATGACATTTTAGTTAATAATAATAATAATACTAATAATACATTTTATTTATATAGCGCTTTTCTGGAAACTCAAAGACACTTTACACAGATAAAATGATCATAAAACAGTTGGCCATAACTCAAGAATTCATATGCTAATTATGACAATTAGGAAGAAATGATGAAGTGATGACATTTTGGACATACATGGATGTAAACTGCAACTTGACTGGTTGGCTGACTCAAACAAATGCAAGGCAGTAGTTCTGGTTTAATTATTAAAGCCGTTTCACAACAGACACGGATTTTCATCCGAAAAAATGTGCATGTAAATTTATAAAAACTGATTTTGTGGGTTCTTATGAATGCTTGCACACCCCTACAGAACATTTGAGTGAGGAAAAAAATATTCGGATGGAACTCGATTTCAACAGATTTCCGCCTGTGGAAATATATATATGTTTGACCAATGAAATCCTTTGTTCCAACTGATTGATGTCATTCTGCATAATAAGTAGCCATGTGCTTCTGGTTGCTGCACAGAGAGTGTGTATTTTCGGAGCAATGGAATTTCAAAATAACAATGGGCTGTCCTCTTCTCAACAATAATCAATAATGTACGACAAACACTACTACCTCAACAACCAAATAAAGGACGATATATGGCTGGAGATCTCCCAGCAGCTGAGATAGGATGAAGATGGTAGCTGATATGCACTTGCTAATGAGGAACGGAACGGGGCTAGCCACAACAACTAATGTTAGCATTAGCGTCAAGTTTGGGGCCCGACTAGTTTATGTGTAGTTAACGTTGACCCTTTAGACAATCTCTTTCTGGATAGGTCTTTGTTGTGTGGAGTGGACACGGGCACTATTTAGGAGGAAACTCATTTGGCCTCATGGGCCTCATTGACGAAAATGAAACACGGCAACGTGGTTAATTCACAGTGGAATCAGTGTTCATAGTTGTCATGCAGAAAATTTGCATGTGGATTTTTCTGTATTCCCGCACCACATTCTTGCATCACTCTGGTGAAAAACGTCTTTTATGCTATTATATTATCATCATATCAGTGGCATTAAATGGTCTTAAAATGATGCTAATATCGTTTATTGCAATTATTTCTGGGACGATATATATTGTCCAACAAAATTGTGACAAGCCTATTCAGCACCTGGCTGATAAGGACACAAGGTTGGTCAATATTTCCATACTATAATAATAATAATAATATTTCCTATTGTGACTGATATTGAGTGACATTATGACTTTTTTTTGTAGTTTTTCTTAGTAGGAGGGTGATGCTATGTTGGCTCAATGTACTGTAATTTCAGTCATGTTAACAAGCAATTAGGATTCATTGTCTTTACCACATGTAGTCTGAAGAAATGCTGTACTATGGAAGTTAGTATTGCAGTAGCTACAGTATATGCGATGAAGCAAGCTTGAATTGGGATGGTTGAAGCAGCATTTTATGTGTGATTTTCACTAACTGTTTTAGTTATGTTTTGATTGTGGTTAAAAAGTAACTCATCATTTAATTTTAAGTTAAATATCCTTACATGTAGTACTCTATCAGAGCTGTCATTTTGTTGAGTTAAAAAAAGGTAATATTTTGTTTTAGATTTTTTTATTAGCTCTTTCAATGTAAGAGCACTGTGCGTTCCCGGCATGTTTTTGGAGCTGCAGTGTCATCAATAAAGCTTTTGTGAACCATCAGTTAAAAAGAGTTAGACCATCATTCAGCAGGAAATGCTACATTAATTGCATCCAACTCATTGCTGATCTTACTCATTTAGTTCCTGGCCATTGCTGGCCTTATTCATTTAGTTCCTGGTTATTGCTGGCCTTAGGTCTACTTCTAATAAACTAAGCATACTATGTTCTGTGTTATAAAAGTAATTTATTTAAAAGTAAGATGAAACAGCAACACAATAACAACAGAGACAAACAGTTCATACAGATACAGTACACAGCATATAGTAAAAAAAGCAAAACATAGGTCCCTAGTGTTTATACTTCATTATGACAATAAGTCATAAGGCACAGTTTACTTCTAAAGTGTATCAATCATAATGTAAATTAATATTTTTCCCACAGTGATTTATTTTGATAAGATGCGCCGTATATTCATTGACAAACAAAGAAGAAGATTAAAGATGTGGATTATGATTCAAAACAGAACATTTTCCCCACGGTTAAATCAATTAAACTGTAAAGAAATTACAGACAGAACAGAACATGTAGTTCTTCCCTTTCCCACTTTTGTTAATGTGAAGCTGAATTTGGCCAACAGCTGAGGAGGTCACACCTTCTGACATTCAAATGGTGATGGCCTTAGGACTACTTCTAATAAACTAAGCATACTATGTTCTGTTTTTTGAAAGTAATTGTTTTTCACATGAGACGAAACAGCAACACAACAACAACAGAGACACACAGTTCATACAGATACATGACACAGCATATAGTAAATTTAGCAAAACATAGGTCCCTACAATTGATTATACTTCGTTATGACAATAAGTCATAAGGCACAGTTTACTTCTAAAGTGTATCAATCATAATGCAAAATATTATTTTTCACAGTGATTTATTTTGATAAGATCCCCCGTATATTCATTGACAAACAAAGAAGAAGACTTAAGATGTGAATTATGATTTAAAACAGAACATTTTCCCCACGGTTAAATCAATAAAGCTGCAAAGAAATGACAGACAGGACAGAACTTGGAGTTCTTCCCTTTCCCACTTTTGTTAATATGTAGCTGAATTTGGCCAACAGCTGAGGAGGTCACACCTTCTGACATTCAAAGGGACACACTATTTTCTACCACATCTGGATCCAGGTATGTGTATGGGACCTCCAGATTCTTGTTTCTGATTTTGATCTGTGTACTTAACACTTGAAGCTCTTGTTGAAAAAGCTTCATCAGCTGGCAGGGAATCTCCTCACTGAAATGGTCGTTGTCGTACTGACCAAGAAAGACCTGATGACATCAAAGATACATTAGACATAGATGTTTTCCAGCAACATTTTAAATGTTTATCAGACATAAACTAATGGCAATGTAATGTACAGTTGTAGGTAGGGATGTCACAATATCCGAAATTTTGTAGTTGATACCAATACCAGTGAAATTCCTTTATTCTCGATACCAATTCGATACCACGGTAAAAAACTAAAATAAAACAATAAATCCCATGTACTTTAACATACACTCCTTTATTACCGCTTGCATTCTGGTTTTGGTTAGGGAGTTAAACGGGTCATAATTCCCTCTCTACTATCTATTTTATATTGCTGTGAAAACATCTCCCTCAAACAACTGGATCTATTCAAATTTCTCACTAAAAATTACATTTGAACACATCATGATAAAGTTATAATTTACTTTCGCCCAATAGAGTGGTGCAGGAATGACGTATTTTTGTAGGACAAAACGTTAAAATCTTTTCAGCTTGTGTTAATCGCAGATCTTATTTCAGTCACCTAACCAAAAATGCATTCAAAAGACACATTGACTTTGAGACGAGGGAACCACTAAATTGCCACGTCTTAGGACTCATTCCTGCAGCACTCCATACTCATTTTTACTGAAAAGAAGGGCTGTTCTCGACTACTGTTGACCTGCTGTTGCTAAAGGGTGTCTCTGTGCATCGGTTTCCGATGCTGAAGGGCACTTACCAAACGGTGGTATTTGACAAGTTGGGAGTGAGAACCGGTCGGGTAAGCAGCACAGTCCTGCATGGAGCTAACAGCTAACGTTACCTAGCTCTCGTTCTGACGATTTCAACACAGATTTGTTGCTCGCAATGTAGCATTATCAGGGAAAAAATAGAGGGCGTCCCATGGACGAGTCGATAGTGAGTTTACTGCGTCTCAAACACATTTTCTATCGTCCCCGGGACAACGGGACACCATTAGTCTCGAGCCCTGACAGTACCTGTGGTACTGTAGAAAAATGAGTTCTGTCACGTTTTCAGATTATTGGCATCGGTTTGGTACCAAAAGTATTGGTTCTTGTGATATCCCTAGTTGTAGGAAGTGGATTTCTTCAGTGGGTCAAAGAGGGTATTTGTGTTCTAATGACATATTTACTTACTTTAAACAACCTGAACATAAATGGGATTTATGTAATTGAAGTCATGAAGTTATGGGCACTTACCGAGTCAGAGGATGGCTTGCTAAGAAGCCAAATGACAGCCATTCCGTTAGCTGTCGTGCCCTGGTCAGGCAATGTCTGCAGCATCCTGGCCTCACTTGTTGTCCCCTTTGTGGTTGGTGGAGGAAGTCGCAGGGTGGTGGGAGTGTTGGGCATCCAGCCACCATAGTCAAACTGCAACGAATGAATGATTGACTGATGACTGATTAATACTCTTTGAAGCCACGCCATGTTGTACTGTTGTTCAGTCGGTCTGCTATTGATTGATTAAAATTTGGATTGGAAGAAATGGAACATAATTGTAGGCATTCATGGTCCCCAGAGGATGAATTTAGTGATCCCCTGACTTTTCCTCTAGCGCCACCATGAGGTTAACATTCTTGGTTTCAGAAAAATGTCTCGACAACTTTCAGCTGGTTTGCCATTAAATTTGGTTCAGACATTCATGTTGACCTCAGGGTGATAACGTTGGTGATCCTCTGACTTTTCATCCAGCGACATTATTGGATCAAATTCTTATTTGTCCAATACTTTGGTTTATGACCAAATACCTTAAACACTAATGACATTCCCATCAGCCTCCGCTGTACTTTCTGTTTTGTGCTAATTAGGAAATGCTTGCACATGCGTGCATGTTAACAGGGTATACTAAAGCCATGGGCACACTACCCGCATCAGGAGCGCGAGGCGTCTGCGTCGCGTGGTGGCTGCGTGATACAGGAGTCTGGTGTTCACACTAGACGCGTGTTGGCTGCGTGTCGGCTGCCTGTCAGCTGTGTTTCTGCTGCTGCTGTCAGCCCTTTCTTTCTGCATAAAGTTTGCCTTTTAATGACCATTTAACTTCATGATAAATATAATTTATATTTATTTTAGACAGAGAAAGGTTCAGAAACGTGTGGTAATTAGTAAATAATAGTAATAATCCACAATTAAAACTCCATACTGTATTCATTTATGATGCTTTCCAAGTCACTGCTTGTTCCACATCACTGTCCGGCACATATTCAGAATAAAAGCCTCTTGTTAACAAATGAAGGAATTCTGTGCAAAGAAAACCCGCTTTAGGGCTTTTATTTTGAAATGAAAGCAGGAAGTGTTGATTTAAACCCCAAACTTTATCAATTCTTGGAGCACTCAAAGTGACTGCGTGTTCCACAGCACTGACTGCTCATATTTCAGAATAATAGCCTTGTGTTAACAAATGAAGGGATTCTGTCCATAGAAAAAACGCCTGAGGGCTTTTATTTTGAAATGAAAGGAGGAAGTGTTGATTTACAAATAAGTTAACTTAACTTTACTTTTTTTCATCTCCGTAACATATTCTACAGATAAACCTCGAAACTGTAGTAAAGTCTTGCTGGTATGATGTTCATATACAGTCAATAGATCACCTTCACTGTCTGTGACATATTCTACAGATGTCCAGTATGTTAGCATTGTCATTGTGAGTATGTTAGCATTTGTTGCATTTAGCAGCCTCACAGACCTGCGAGCATGGCTGTAGAGACTTGTTTATGTTAACGATAACAATCTTCAAAGTCAAAGGTCACTTTTTTGGCCAGAATTCATCCATCTCTCTCCAGTCCAGAAAAAAATGCAAAACCTCATGAATCCATTCCACAAAAATAGCAACATTATAATTGAATTAAAAGGCATCACCTGTCCAGTGTTCACAGCCGAGTGCTGCGCTGAGCAAGTGAAGATCACCATGGTGACAAACTTGACCAAGTCTTTCACGGTGGTGAAGCTCTGAGGAATTCCTGAGAATCAGAGGGAATAAACTGCATTACTTAAAGACATCTAGAAATTAAAATATGACTTATGTTTGCATTATGAAAGTATAATGATACATAAAAGTGCACATGTATCATCATTAAGATTGAGCTTTTCTTTAAAACTCACCTGTTTCTGCTTGGGAAAGGAATCCATGTTCAAAAATGTCCAAAATCCACTTCTGCACTAATGTGTCGCTCTGGACCATAGCGTCAGTCCTGTAGTAGAAGCTGAGCATTCCCTTCACAAACCTTTGAGAAATGAGAACAAGTTCTGTAAAACACATTCCTAGTTGAATTATACAATTGTTTTCTTCACACTGTAGTAGTGAGACACTGTTGTGTTAGACAATTGAATGGCCATCTCTTTAGAATGATCAGTTCTGTTGTTTTGAGGAATTTGGTGCAATATACGGCACAGTGGATCATACAACTTTAATATTACAGTCGATACCTTTAGATGGACAGAAAACACTATATTTCTTGCAGTTTTTCAGAAAGACTGATTAAAGAAATCATTTATGAGAAATGAGTTAGATAAGTGAACAAAAGCTTGCTAATAGAGAGGGCAGGATTGGGGCTCTGTTATTTTCCTATTTCAGGACGCTGTGTTGTGAATGGTCTCTTATTTAAACAGTAAATTGTCTTAAACAACATGTATTGTATCCCCAATATTTTGTTTACAGTATACTGGTTAATACAGCCTCAGTCAACAAAGTCATGTTAAAGCAGTCAGATACAATACAATACAATTCACTTCTGATCAGTAGTGGCAAAATCAGACTAGGCTCTCGTTGCAGAGTAGGATAGCCAGGCAGGTAAATGGGGAAGAATTAACTAGAATAAAATTGACTCTAATCATTTGTATTCTTGGGTTGCTTTCCAGTGAGGACTGCTGCTCCCTGTTGGAGCAATGTCATTAACACAGATGTGCAGTCTTTGTGCTGATCCAGCTGATCTGTCCTGTCCTCATTACCATCATTAGTTTTATGTGATTCAGTTGTTTGCTTGGTTTCTAGCACTAGTTGTGTTTAACAACTTTTTCCCCTGCAAATGGAAAAGGAAAGGAAATCCTGTGCTGAAATCTGAGACACACTGTGTAAAGCACAGCAAACTACCTATACTACCTGTAGATGATATCCCAAAGTTTGGCGTGCTTCAAAGTTAAAATATATGCCTATACCAGCATCTCTAAATTTCACAAATGAACACATTTTATCTCTTTGTTTAAGCAATACACAAAAAGAAATGTAAAAATAACAATTTGTAGTTTTACGAGGGGGGTTACATGCTGCAACTATTTCTTGATAAAGAGTGGCCATGATGAAATAAATCCTTTATGAGAAAACCAACTGTGTTACAAGAGAAAAAAAGCTAGCTGGTAGAGAGGGCAGGATTTGGGCTCTTATTTTCCAATATCAGGACACCTGTACTACCTGTGGATGATATCCCAGAGCTTGAGTCCATCATCCCTGTAGTAGAAGTTTGGCACATCCTTCAGACCTCGCTCAGCAATGTCCTCTGGTATGCAGAGGGAGCTGTAGGTCAGTGAGGCCAGTGATCCTTCCAGGTATCTCTTCATAGCATCTCCACCAGAAGCTGCAAACTAAGGAACAGTCAAATATGTAAGGAATATAGTTAGAGACAGATACTGTACATGATATTGAAAAACAAACTTGTTTGATTGTTTAGGTAATGGTCTAGTGAGTGTGTTGGTGCTTTTGTACATGTTTGAAAAATCCAGTCCCCGATATTAGAAGCTCTCGAGCCAAGTAGTTGATATTCAGCGTGTAGTGAGTGTGATGTACGAGGAGCTGAGGGAAAGAGGGAACTCTGTTAGTGACACTATTACATGTTAACAAAGTCAGAAATCTTGACGTTTCTATACCATTCAGCAGTGTGAAATACTTGAAAATATATACACATTAAAACATTATGATTCATCAACTTTGGAAGATACAAAAATCAGCAAGTTGAAAAAACTACAACTACAGTTAGTTCAGTATTCTCCCTTTCAGTTACCTTGTACAGTGGATGCTTCTCCGGCACGTTGCGGTGCAGTGACACTGCAAAGACTTCAGCCAGCAGATGAGTGCGCAGCAGGTGAACATTGAGTTCATGCTCGTGGAAATCTGCTCCTCTCACAAAAATCTTGGCCGTCAACCAGTCGTACTCAGAATCGGTAGGATAGAAGATGGGGTTGTCATCTGCTGGAATCTGTTTCAGCTGCAGGAGAAGGAAGGAGGATGTGGTTCATTCAATCCATTCAATTCATTACCAGTACTGGTCAATTATGTTTTATGTTTGACTATTTACTATAGCTTTCATCTGCTTTTTAGTTTGATACTCTGAAGTGGAAATTCACATTTTCATTTAATCCCAGGTGAGAACAGAGGGTCACCTTGAGAACAGAAGCTTTACTTTCCTCAGTCTTACAAACATCAATAGTTGTGTGTCATGTAAATTAGGTTGAATTGACTTATTTGCGTCAGACTCAACTGTCAGCCTGTTAAACTTGGATATGGCTATGGGAGGAACCTTTTTACATGACTTGGGCAGAAAGAAATGAACTGCCTTTCCTATCAGAGAGGATTCATAGCTGCCATAGATACTATTCATGGTAGCTGCTACTTGCAAATACACTTTCAGTAAGTTGGTTGCTTCCTGTCGCAGGGGAACCTACATCTTACGATTTGAATGATAGTTGTCTAAATCAATACTCAAACTTAAAACGTCACTATTAGCTATATTTGAGTGCTAATCTCACCTGAATAGCAATCGGCATCAGCTTTTTGTCAGGTGTTTTGTGGAGCAGGACCAGGGGAGCCATCAAGTACTGCTCCTTCCCATGGATGGTGTTTGGTGTCAGTCCATCCAAACTCTTGTAGTCACACAGGAATATGTTGCCTTCCTGTGAGGATGAGAAATGATTTGACGCACATGCATAAAGTTTGCATATTACATACTGTATACTAAGTGAACATGTAAGTGCAACATGCAATTCTAAATTAACATGTCATGGGGAAAAACATGACTCTAAAATCAATCAAGGTCAAGGCAATCACCTTCATTTCACATGTCAAGCTACACCGACCACTGAGGGAGACCTTGACGTCAGTCACAGGAAAGTTCTCGGGCAGAGCTGAACAACGCCGGATCATCATGGGATTGACACCATTTAGATACTGGTAGCCAAAAAAAGCGTCCTCCTTCCAATGTTTCTGGACGTACGCTGGAGAAAGAACAGAGTTGAACTTCAGTGAGTTTCAAACTTTGTGCTACTCTGGAAAATGAGAAACAAGAACAGGATTGTTAAGGGACATATCAGGGGTATAGATGAGTGTTGTGGTGTGTATGTTATGTTGAGTAATGCAGTGAGGCAAGGCAAGTTTATTTATATAGCACATTTCAGCAACAAGGCAATTCAAAGCGCATAATTACATAAAACATTAAAAGCATCGAGAAAACTCATTATAAAAGATATAATTAGTGACCTAAACAATTAGCTAAGCATCAATCTGTGGGTTCCTCACTCTACATCAAGTGACCTAAACAGTTGCTTAAACAGCAAACTGTGGGTTCCTCACTCTACATCGGTGACCATCATGTCATTCCTTTCATCAACAGATCATCCATGCTTTTATCTCCCCTAGATTTGACTATTGCAACACACTTTATTCTGGTCAGGGTTATTATCGTAAACTAAAACTGAAACTAAAACAAAAATAAGCACTGGAAAATGTTTGTAGTAAACCGAAAATAAATGTAATCCTTTAAAGGGACTGTTTGTAACTTCTTACACGTATAAATCAATCCGGGTTGGTGTCCCATGAGCGCTCGTTCGCGTGTGGCTACGCTGTTCAGACTCAGACTCCAACACAAACTACACGGAAGCACCAAAACCGCAAAGTTATATCTAGTGACGCCCGTCTTGCAAAACAGTGTTGGCCGCGTTCGGAGGACGTGGGGGAGACCGTAACTTTGGTCTCCAGGGCCGGAGTCTCTGCTGTACTCTGCTCGCTCCACCTCACGTGCATGCGCGCACACTACACACTGCAGAAGAGTTAGTTGAAGTAGCTAGTGAATGTACAGTGGAGACCAACAGAGGTTTCCCGTGTCTTGTGAAGTGACGGGGCTCCGCAACGAGTTACGTTATTGTCTCCGACCATGTGCCGGTGTCTCCCCTGTTTCCTCCGGCCGCGGTCGGGAGGCTGAAGCAGGAAAAGTCAACACTAGGATCAGCAGTGATTCATGGAGAGACCTTCGTCTGGTCAGCTAACATTACTGCCAAGCAGGTGAAATATAGAGTGATATTGTGGTTTGAGCTGAAGTGTGTCGCCTCACTGTTTTGACGGATGCTTGCTCACATTCAGGTAGCGCGTGCACATGAGCGAGCGCGAGCAACAGGACGCTGACTTTCGTTGACTTAACGGCCACAGGTGTCGCTGTTACAACAAATTTCTGATTCTTACAAACTGTCCCTTTAAGAAAAACTAAGACTAAACTTAAACGATATTTCCTGGTTAAAAAATGAATACAAATAAAATAAAAATATATGATTTTAAGATTGTAAGATTTTTAGCTATATTATATCACTACCAAAAAAAGGAGACAGCATTCATTTCCGTCAACTCTCTTGACATTGAACCACAGAATATAAATCGGACTTGACATTCCAGTGGATGACGCTATGCTGCAATTACATCACAAATAATCCTAGTCTAGTTTTGTAAAATTAAATAACAGGAACGTGATGCCATTTAACCAAGCTATTCAGCTCAGGTCCAATCTTAACCAACTGGGGTCAAGATGAAATTGCAGATGACAAGTTTTCTACTGAGTGTGGTAGTGAAAGAGTACTCAATTTGATTCCCAAATGAAAATATTTAAACATTGTGGCCATTCTTTCACAGTTCTCCAACCATGAATGTATATGTAGCTACATACTTCGGAGACATTATTGGCCCTAACAAAAAAATACTAAAACTACTGTAAAATGAAAACTAAAGAAATAAAAACCAAAACTAGCGAGCACACTCTGAAAACGAACTTATTAAAACTAAATTGAACTTTGTTTTAAAATGTGTTACATAAATAAAAGTGTGTATTATTATTATTATTATTATTATTATTATTATTATTATCATGCATACAGTGTAAAGTATTCTATTCAATTATCATAGTACCTGACATTTCAGTCCGTTTGAACCAGAACACCCCATTGATATCTTCAATATCAGCCCAGGTCTCCTTGGAATTAGAGAGTCCCTTCAACTTCATCTCAACCAGACTAGAAAATAAAAGCAGAGAGTAATTTTACATTTTATGATGCCTTAAATCGCTTTGATAGGCAGGTACATAGTTACATAGAAAGATATCTGACAGCATTTGAGGACCTTACCCAGTGCCTAACGTGTAGGCAAACTCGCCGTAATGGCGGTAGGAGAATTTGGCCGCATGAGGCAGATGATCAAAGCTTTCAGCCTTCATGTGGTGGGGTATTTCCTCTTCAGGCTCATTCCAGCTGGTAAAAATAGAGAAGAGCAGAGTGGTGAGGAACTTTGGACAGTCTAGATCCCTGTGTATCTGCAGTTTTAATTTAGAGAATGCAAGCATACTTGACACATATTTATGTAGTAAATATTGCAATTTTGTAAATGTAAATGTAAATCAGCTTTTATCACACATTGTATTGTACACAGCACAGCACACAGTGTGCGCCGCCCCCCCACAACATATGTTATAGTATACATTTTACAATACATTTTAATTAACCCTGGCAGGTGTAACAATGTCATATGGTGGTTAATTCAAAATGATATATCATGAATATATTCAACCAAAGAGGTTTGGATACATATTAGTTTTGAGGTGCATAAAGTTAAAGCGTGTATAAGCTCTGAGCTCTCACCGATAGTCTTCGTTCAGGGGATAGGTCGAGTTCATCATAACTGATCCACTACTCTGAGTTGAAAATGCAACCTCACCACTAAAACCTCCACCATAACCTCCACCACTAAAACCTCCACCATAACCTCCACCACTAAAATTAAGACCGTAACCCTCCAGATGACCTTGAAGAAAAAAACAAAACAGGGTTCAAAGTTGTTGATATATACAGTGTATTAGCATGAATTTACTCCAGCATCTTTATTGTCTAACTTGCAGAACTTGTCTTTCTTTTATGTGTTCTGAAGTCAGTGAACAACATACAGGCTGTCAGACGAGCTAATTACCACAAACCTCTTTCCTCTGTGAAGGAGACCAGCGCACAGTCAATGATCCATTGTAAGATGAGAAACTTGTCGGTCTCTCCCTCAGGGGATTTCACTACCACCTTGGTTGGAAACCATTTAGAGCCTTCTGGAAACTCTGGGAGAGGCTGTTTGTATAGCTGTATCTGCTGCAGCTTTCCAATGGAGGCAGGGCAGGACACGGTAAAACAAGACACCTGGAGTAACGACAGAAATGGTTTTAAAACATTTATACAAGAGATAAAGTCTATTTGATAACCAAGAGCTGTAACTTCTCAATAATTAGCATACAATACTGAATGTGGAAGGGTGGACAAAATAAAAATTGTGCAATAGGCGCAATATGTCCACTGCATAAAATAAAACATTTTTTACATCCCATTATGGGGATTTTTTGTTGCTTTGGTGACGTTTGTGCCAATATGAGTCTGAGTTGGCGAGGGTTTACATCAGCTTCTCTAATTTGACATATTTAGATTAAGTTGAGGAAACGTGTCATACATTTAAACATAGAGAGGGATATTTCAGACTTACTGCCCCTCTGATGAAGGGTGAATCTCCTTCGAGTTTCTTGTGTTCGCTGCTCCCGTCAAAGCCCACCAGCTTGATGAAGACATTGTCTGAAGTGCCGGCATCGTCGAGAAAGGAAGTTGATATGGTCACTTCATAATCCACCATTTTCACTCTGGAAAGTAGAAGAATCCTGGTGGGGAGAGAATAATAATAACCATTCTCAGCAGTTATTAGCATAACTGTCACTAGATGAGCCTGAGTGCAAAAAAACTTTAAAATACTGGTATCACAAAGAAAATGGCATTGGAAAAGATATTATAACAACTAATATTGAATTTGTCTTTTAAATTTCATAAAGCATCTCTCTTACCTGTTAATAAGACCAAGAAGTTCCTTTGATGAACTGCTCTTTTGTTAAAAGAAATCACCGTGGATTTCTCTTTTTATACATATTGTGTGGGAGTGTCAAGCCAGTGAAAATAGGCGGCTCTGGTGATGGTGTGCTGGACCTTTGCCAAATGACAGTAATGTGATTCAAATAGTGATGCCTTAAGGCAGTATTAGATCATTTGATAAAGACAAACCAGCTTTTCCACTTTTAAATGTGAGACATCCATCCATTATCTGTAACCGCTTATCCTATTCAGGGTCGCAGGGGGCTGGAGCCGATCCCAGCTGACATTGGGCGAAGGCAGGGTACACCCTGGACAGGTCTAATATAAACCT